>NW_026263184.1:300000-463081 GCF_947179515.1 Apodemus sylvaticus
ACTCAGGGCTATGAGTTTTCCTCTTAGCACTGCTTTCATTGTGTCCCATAGATTTGGGTATGTTGTGTTTTCATTTTCATTGTGTTCTAAAAAGTCTTTAATTTCTTTCTTTATTTCTTCCTTGACCAAGGTATCATTGAGTAGAGTATTGTTCAGTTTCCACGTGTATGTGGTCTTTCTGTTGTTTCTGTTGCTATTGAAGACCACTTTTACTCCATAGTGATCAGATAGGAGGCATGGGATTAGTTCGATCTTCTTATATTTGTTGAGGTCTGTCTTGTGACCAATTATATGGTCGATTTTGGAGAAGGTACCATGAGGTGCTGAGAAAAAGGTATATTCTTTTGTTTTAGGATAGAATGTTCTATATATATCTGTTAAATCTAATTGGTCCAAAGCTTCAATTAGTTTCATTGTGTCCCTGTTTAGTTTCTGTTTTCCTGATCGGTCCATTGAGGAAAGTGCAGTGTTGAAGTCACCCACAATTATTGTGTTAGGTGCAATGTGTGCTTTGAGTTTTAATAAAGTTTCTTTTACGAAAGAGGGTGCCCTTGCATTTGGGGCATAGATGTTCAGGATTGACAGTTCTTCTTTTTGTATTTTTCCTTTGACCAGCAAGAAGTGTCCCTCAGGGTCTCTTTTGATGACTTTGGGTTGAAAGTCAATTTTATCTGATATTAAAATGGCTACTCCAGCTTGTTTCCTGAGACCATTTGCTTGTAAAATTGTCTTCCAGCCTTTTACTCTAAGGTAGTGTTTGTCTTTGACCCTGAGGTGTGTTTCCTGTAAGCAGCAAAATGTAGGGTCCTGTTTACGTATCCATTCAGTTAGTCTGTGTCTTTTTATTGGGGCATTAAGTCCATTGATGTTAAGAGATATTAAGGAATAGTGATTGTTACTTCCTATCATTTTTGACGTTATTTTTTAAATTTGAATGCTTAACTTCTTTTGGGTTTGATGAAAGGTTACTATCTTGCTTTTTCCAGGGTGAAGTTTCCCTCCTTGTATTGGTGTTGTCCTCCTATTATCCTTTTTAGGGCCGGGTTTGTGGATAGATATTGGGTAAACTTGGTTTTGTCATGAAATATCTTAGTTTCTCCATCTATGGTGATTGAGAGTTTTGCTGGATATAGTAGTTTTGGTTGGCATTTGTGTTCTCTTAGAGTCTGCATGAGATCTGCCCAGGACCTTCTAGCCTTCATAGTCTCAGGTGAAAAGTCTGCTGTGATTCTGATAGGTCTTCCTTTATATGTTACTTGGCCTTTTTCTCTTACTGCCTTTAGTATTCTTTCTTTGTTTAGAACATTTGGTGTTTTGATTATTATGTGACGGGAAGTATTTCTGTTCTGGTCCAGTCTGTTTGGAGTTCTGTAGGCTTCTTGTATATTCATGGGCATCTCTCTCTTTAGGTTAGGGAAGTTTTCTTCCATAATTTTATTGAAGATATTTGCTGGCCCTTTAAGTTGTAAATCTTCACTTTCATCTATGCCTATAATCCTTAGGTTTGGTCTTCTCATTGTGTCCAGGAGTATTTTCTTTGGTCAAATTTTTTCAGAAAACCACGATTTTAGAAAATCCCACATCGTGCGAAATTATCTTGTTTTTCCTAAACAACACGTTGTAACTTGAATAGCTTTGGTGTTGCGTGTATGTCTAAGCGTGTAGCCTCAAAAGAGAACGCACAGGACAGTTTTCTCTCGAAAGAATATGTAAGAATACCACGTTATGAGGAAATACAATGTTACAGAGTAAAGACAAATATGTACATACTGGAAACACTTAAACTTTACGAGAAGAAATAATGCATCAGAAAAAATTAGCTTGTAACTCCTAAACAGCACGTTGTAACTCGAAAAGATTTGGTGTGGTGTGTACGTCTAAACGTGTAGCCTCAAAAGAGAACCCACAGGAGAATTTTCTTTCGTCAAAATTTGTAAGAAAACCACGTTTTAAGGAAAGCCCGCATCATGCGAAATTATATTGTTTTTCCTAATCAACACGTGTAAATCAAAAAGATTTGGTTTTGCGTGTATGTCTAAGCATGTAGCCTCAAATGAGAAGGCACAGGAGAATTTTCTCTCGAAAGAATATGCAAGAATACCACGTTATAAGGAAATACAGTGTTGCAGAGTAAAGACAAATACGTACGTATTGGAAACACTTTACGAGAAGAAATAATGCATTGTACAAAATTAGCATGTATCTCCTAAACTACACGTTATAACTCGAAAAGATTTGGTGTGACGTGTACATCTAAACGTGTAGCCTCAAAAGAGAACCCTCAGGAGTATTTTCTTTGGTCAAATTTTTTCAGAAAACCACGATTTTAGAAAATCCCACATCGTGCGAAATTATCTTGTTTTTCCTAAACAACACGTTGTAACTCGAATAGCTTTGGTGTTGCGTGTATGTCTAAGCGTGTAGCCTCAAAAGAGAACGCACAGGACAGTTTTCTCTCGAAAGAATATGTAAGAATACCACGTTATGAGGAAATACAATGTTGCAGAGTAAAGACAAATATGTACATACTGGAAACACTTAAACTTTACGAGAAGAAATAATGCATCAGAAAAAATTAGCTTGTAACTCCTAAACAGCACGTTGTAACTCGAAAAGATTTGGTGTGGTGTGTACGTCTAAACGTGTAGCCTCAAAAGAGAACCCACAGGAGAATTTTCTTTCGTCAAAATTTGTAAGAAAACCACGTTTTAAGGAAAGCCCGCATCATGCGAAATTATATTGTTTTTCCTAATCAACACGTGTAAATCAAAAAGATTTGGTTTTGCGTGTATGTCTAAGCATGTAGCCTCAAATGAGAAGGCACAGGAGAATTTTCTCTCGAAAGAATATGCAAGAATATCACGTTATAAGGAAATACGGTGTTGCAGAGTAAAGACAAATACGTACGTATTGGAAACACTTTACGAGAAGAAATAATGCATCGTACAAAATTAGCATGTATCTCCTAAACTACACGTTATAACTCGAAAAGATTTAGTGTGGCGTGTGCGTCTAAACGTGTAGCCTCAAAAGAGAACACACAGGAGAATTTTCTTTCATCAAAATTTGTCAGAAACCACGTTTTAAGGAAATCTTGCATCGTGCGAAATTATCTTATTTTTCCTAAACAACATGATGTATCTCGAAAAGCTTTGCTGTTGCGTGTATGTCTAAGCGTGTCGCCTCACAAGAGAATGCACAGGAGAGTTTTCTCTCGAAAGAATATGTAAGAATACCACGTTATAAGGAAATACAGTGTTGCAGAGTAAAGACAAATACGTACGTATTGGAAACACTTTAAGAGAAGAAATAATGCATCGTAAAAAATTAGCTTGTATCTTCTAAACAACACGTTGTAACTCGAAAAGATTTGTTTTGGCTCGTACGACTACACGTGTAGCCTCAAAAGAGAATGCATAGGAGAACTTTCTTTGGTCAAAATTTTTCAGAAAACCACGTTTTATGGAAATCTCACATCGTGCGAAATTATCTTGTTTTTCCTAAACAAAACGTTGTAACTCGAAAAGCTTTGGCGTTGCGTGTATGCCTAAGCATGTAGCCTCAAAAGAGAACACACAGGAGAGTTTTCCCTCGAAAGAATATGTAAGAATACCACGTTATAGGGAAATACAATGTTGCAGAGTAAAGAGAAATAAGTACGTATTGGAAACACTTTACGAGAAGAAATAACGCATCATAAAAAATTAGCTTGTATCTCCTAAACAACACGTGGTAACTCGAAAGGATTTGGTGTGGCATGTACGTCTAAACGTGTAGCCTCAAAAGAGAACCCACAGGATAATTTTCTTTCGTCAAAATTTGTGAGAAAACCACATTTTAAGGAAATCACGCATCGTGCGAAATAATCTTGATTTTCATAAACAACACATTGCATTCTCTTTTGAGGCTACACGCTTAGACATACACGCAACACCAAAGCTTTTCGAGTTACAACGTGTTGTTTAGGAAAAACAAGATAATTTCGCACGATGCGGGATTTCCTTAAAACGTGGTTTTCTGTCAAATTTTGACCAAAGAAAATTCTCCTTTGGGTTCTCTTTTGAGGCTACACATTTAGACGTACACGCCACACCAAATCCTTTCGAGTTACAAGGTGTTGTTTACGATATACTAGCTAATTTTGTACGATGCGTTATTTCTTCTCATAAAGTTTTTCCAATACGTACGTATTTTTCTTTACTCTGCAACACTGTATTTCCTTAAAGCGTGGTATTCTTACATATTCTTTCGAGAGAATACTCTCCTGTGCGCTCTCTTTTGATGCTACATGCTTAGACATACACGCAACACCAAAGCTTTTCGAGTTACATTGTGCTGTTTAGGAAAAACAAGATAATTTCGCACGATGAGGGATTACCTTAAAACGTGGTTTTCTGAAAAATTTTGACGAAAGAAAATTCTCCTGTGGGTTCTCTTTTGAGGCTACACATTTAGACATACACGCCACACCAAATATTTTCGAATTACAACGTGTTGTTTAAGAGATACAAGCTAATTTTGTACCTTGCGTTATTTTTTCTCGAAACGTATTTACAATAACTACCTATTGATCTTTACTCTGCAACACTGTATTTCCTTATAACATGGTATTCTTACATATTCTTTCGAGAGAAAACTCTCCTGTGCGTTCTCTTTTGAAGCTACACTCTTAGACATACACGCAACACCAAAGCTTTACGAGTTACAAAGTATTGTTTAGGAAAAACAATATAATTTCGCACGATGAGGGATTTCCTTAAAACGTGATTTTCTGACAAATTTTGACCAAAGAAAATTCTCCTGTGGGTTCTCTTTTGAGGCTACACGTTTGACGTACACGCCACACCAAATCCTTTCGAGTTACAAGGTGTTGTTTAGGAGATACAAGCTAATTTTGTAGGATGCGTTATTTCTTCTCGTAAAGTTTTTCCAATACGTACGTATTTTTCTTTACTCTGCAACACTGTATTTCCTTATAACGTGGAATTCTTACATATTCTCTCGAGAGAAAACTCTCCTGTGCGTTCTCTTTTGAGGCTAAACACTTAGACATACACGCAACACCAAAGCTTTTCGAGTTAAAACGTGTTGTTTAGGAAAAACCAGATAATTTCGCACGATGCGGGATTTCCTTAAAACGTGGTTTTCTGACAAATTTTGACCAAAGAAAATTCTCTTGTGGGTTCTCTTTTGAGGCTACACGTTTAGACGTACACGCCACACCAAATCCTTTCAAGTTACAAGGTGTTGTTTAGGAGATACAAGCTAATTTTGTAGGATGCGTTATTTCTTCTCGTAAAGTTTTTCCAATACGTACGTATTTTTCTTTACTCTGCAACACTGTATTTCCTTATAACGTGGTATTCTTACATATTCTTTCGAGAGAAAACTCTCCTGTGCGCTCTCTTTTGAGGCTACATGCTTAGTCATACACGCAACACCAAATCTTTTCGAGTTACAACGTATTGTTTAGGAGATACAAGCTAATTTTCAATGATGCATTATTTCTTCTCGTAACGTTTAAGTGTTTCCAAAAGGTACGTATTTTTCTTTATTTTGCAACACTGTATTTCCTTATGACGTGGTATTCTTACATATTTTTTCGAGAGAAAACTCTCCTGTGCGTTCTCTTTTGAGGCTACACGCTTAGACATACACGCAACACCAAAATTTTCGAGTTACAACGTGCTGTTTAGGAGATACAAGCTAATTTTGAATGATGCGTTATTTCTTATCCTAAAGTGTTTCCAAAACGTACGTATTTGTCTTTCCTCTACAACACTGTATTTCCTTATAACATGGTATTCGTACATATTCTTTCGAGACAAAACTCTCCTGTGCATTCTATTTTGAGGCTACACGCTTAGACATACACGCAACACCAATGCATTTCGAGTTAGATCGTGTTGTTTATGAAAAACAAGATAATTTCGCAAGATGCGGGAATTCCTTAAAACGTGGTTTTCTGAAAAATTTTGACGAAAGAAAATTCTCCTGTGGGTTTTCATTTGAGGCTACACGCTTAGACGTACACGCCACACCAAATCTTTTCGAGTTACAACGTGTTGTTTAGGAGATACAAGCTAATTTTTTACGATGCGTTATTTCTTCTCCTAAAGTGTTTCCAATACGTACGTATTTGTCTTTACTCTACAACATTGTATTTCCTTACAACATGGTATTTGTACATATTCTTTCATGAGAAAACTCTCCTGTGCGTTCTCTTTTGAGGCTAGACGCTTAGACATACACGCAACACCAAAGCATTTCGAGTTAGAACATGTTGTTTAGGAAAAACAAGATAATTTCGCAAGATGCGGTAATTCTTTAAAACGTAGTTTTCTGACAAATTTTGACGAAAGAAAATTCTCCTGTGGGTTTTCATTTGAGGCTACACATTTAGACGTACACGCCACACCAAATCTTTTCGAGTTACAACGTGTTGTTTAGGAGATACAAGCTAATTTTTTACGATGCTTTATATCTTCTCGTAAAGTTTAAGTGTTTCCAAAAGCTACATATTTATCTTTAATTTGCCACACTGTATTTCCTTATAACGTGGTATTCTTACATACTCGTTCGAGAGAAATCTCTCCTGTGCGTTCTCTTTTGAGGCTACATGCTTAGACATACATGCAACATCAAAAATTTTCGAGTTACAATGTGTTGTTTAGGAAAAACAAGATAGTTTCGCACGATGCGAGATTTCCTTAATAAGTGGTTTTCTGACAAATTTTGACGAAAGAAAATTCTCCTGTGGGTTCTCCTTTGAGGCTACACGTTTAGACGTACACGCCACACCAACTCTTTTCGAGTTACAATGTGTTGTTTAGGAGATACAAACTAAATTTTACGATGCGTTATTTCTTCTCGTAAAGTGTTTCAAATACATACGTATTTGTCTTTACTCTGCAAAATTTTATTTCCTTATAATGTGGTATTCTTACATGTTCTTTCGAGAGAAAACTCTCCTGTGAGTTCTCTTTTGAGGCTACACGCTTAGACATACACGCAACATCAAAGCTTTTCGAGTTACAACGTGTTGTTTAGGAAAAACATGATAATTTCTCACGATGAGTGATTTCCTTAAAACATGGTTTTCTGACAAATTTTAACGAAAAACAATTCTCCTGTGGGTTCTCTTTTGAGGCTACACGTTTAGACGTACACGCCACACCAAATCTTTTCGAGTTACAACATGTTGTTTAGGAGATACAAGCTAATTTTGTACGATGCATTATTTCTTCTCGTAAAGTGTTTCCAATACGTACTAATTTGTCTTTACTCTGCATCACTGTATTTCCTTATAACGTGGTATTCTTACATATTCTTTCGAGAGAAAAGTCTCCTGTGCGTTCTCTTTTGAGGCTACATGATTAGACATACACGCAACACCAAAGTTTTCGGGTTACAGCGTGTTGTTTAGGAAAAACAAGATAATTTCGCACGATGCGGGATTTCCTTAAAACGAGGTTTTCTGACAAATTTTGACCAAAGAAAATTCTCCTGTGTGTTCTCTTTTGAGGCTACACGTTTAGACGTACACGCCACACCAAATCTTTTCGAGTAACAACATGTTGTTTAGGAGATACGAGCTAATTTTTTGCGATGCATTCTTTCTTCCTGTGCCTTCTCTTTTGAGGCTACATGCTCATAAATGCGCGCAACACCAAAGCTTTTCGAGTTACAACGTGTTGTTTAAGAGATACAAGCTAATTTTGTACTATGCTTTACTTCTCGTAAAGTTTAAGTGTTTCCAAAAGGTACGTATTTGTCTTTACTTTGCAGCACTGTATTTTCTTATAACGTGTTATTCTTATATATTCTTTCGAGAGAAAACTCTCCTGTGCGTTCTCTTTTCTGACAAATTTTAACGAAAGAAAATTCTCCTGTGGCTTCTCTTTTGAGGCTACACGTTTAGACGTACATGCCAAACCAAATCTTTTCGAATTACAAAGTGTTGTTTAGGAGACACAAGCTAATTTTGTACGATGCGTTATTTTTTCTTGTAAAGTGTTTCCAATAGGTACATATTTGTCTTTACTCTGCAACACTGTATTTCCTTATAATGTGCGGGATTTCCTTAAAACATGGTTTTCTGACAAATTTTGACCTAAGAAAATTCTCCTGTTGGTTCTCTTTTGAGGCTACACGTTTAGACGTACATGCCACACCAAATCTTTTCGGTTACAACGTGTTGTTTAGGAGATACAAGCTAATTTTTTATGATGCGTTATTTCTTCTCGTATAGTGTTTCCAATACGTACATGTTTGTCTTTACTCTGAAACACTGTAATTCCTTATAACGTGGTTTTCTTACATATTCTTTCGAGAGAAAACTCTCCTGTGCGTTCTCTTTTGAGGCTACACACTTAGACATACACGCAACACCAAAGCTTTTCGAGTTACATCGTGTTGTTTAGGAAAAACAAAATAATGTCGCACAATGCGGGATTTCCTTAAAACGTGGTTTTCTGAAAAATTTTGACAAAAGAAAATTTTCCTGTGAGTTCCCGTTTGAGGCTAGACGTTTAGACGTACACGCCACACCAAATCTTTTCGAGTTACAAAATGTTGTTTAGGAGATACAAGCTAATTTTTGCGATGCGTTATTTCTTCTCATAAAGTGTTTCCAATATGTATGTATTTGTCTTTACTCTGCAACACTGTATTTCCTTGTAACGTGGTATTCTTATATATTCTTTCCAGAGAAAACTCTCCTGTGCCTTCTCTTTTGAGGCTACACGCTTTGAAATGCACGCAACACCAAAGCTTTTCGAGTTACAAAGTGTTGTTTAAGAGATACAAGCTAATTTTGTACGATGCGTTATTTCTTCTCGTAAAGTTTAAGTGTTTCCAATATGTACATATTTGTCTTTATTCTACAACACTGTAATTCCTTATAACATGGTATTCTTACTTATTCATTTGAGAGAAAACTCTCCTCTGCGTTCTCTTTTGAGGCTACACGCTTAAACATACACGCAACACCAAAGCTTTTCGAGTTACGACGTGTTGTTTAGGAAAAACAAGAATATTTCGCACTATGCAGGATTTCCTTAAAACGTGGTTTTCTGACAAATTTTGACGAAACAAAATTCTCCTGTGGGTTCTCTTTTGAGGCTACACGTTAAGATGTACACGCCACACCAAATGTCTTCAAGTTACAGCGTGTTGTTTAGGAGATTCAAGCTAATTTTGTACGATGCATTATTTCTTCTCCTAAAGTGTTTCCAATACGTACATATTTGTCTTTACTCTGCAACACTTTATATCCTTATAACATGGTATTCTTACATATTATTTCGAGAGAAAACTCTCCTGTGCCTTCTCTTTGGAGGCTACACACTTAGACATACACGCAACACAAAGGTTTTCGAGTTACAACGTGTTGTTTAGGAAAAAAAAGATAATTTTGCACGATGCGGGATTTCCTTAAAACGTGATTTTCTGAAAAATTTTGACGAAAGAAAATTCTCCTATGGGTTCTCCTTTGTGGCTACACGTTTAGACGTACATGCCACACCAATTCATTTCGAGTTACAACGTGTTGTTTAGGAGATACAAGCTAATTTTGTAAGCCGCATCGTGAAAAATTATCTTGTTTTTCCTGAACAACACGTTGTAACTCGAAAAGCTTTGGTATTGCGTGTATGTGTGAGCATGTAGCCTCTAAAGACAATGCACAGGAGAGTTTTCTCTCGAAAGAACATGTAAGAATACAACATTATAAGGAAATACAGTGTTGCAGAGTAAAGACAAATACGTACGTATTGGAAACACTTTACGAGAAGAAATAACGCATCGTACAAAATTAGCTGTATCTCCTAAACAACACGTGGTAACTCGAAAGGAATTGGTGTGGCGTGTACCTCTAAACGTGTAGCCTCAAAAGAGAACCCACAGGAGAATTTTCTTTCGTCAAAATTTGTCAGAAAACCACGTTTTAAGGAAATCCCGCATCGTGCGAAATTATCTTGTTTTTCATAAACAACACCTTGTAACTCGAAAAGCTTTGGCGTTGCCTATATGTCTACACGTGTAGCCTCAAAAGAGAACGCACAGGAGAGTTTTTCCTCGAAAGAATATGTAAGAATACCACGTTATATGGAAATACAGTGTTGCAGAGTAAAGACAATTAAGTACGTATTGGAAACACTTTACAAGAAGAAATAACGCATCGTACAAAATTTGCTTGTATCTCCTAAACAACAAGTTGTACCTCGAAAAGATTTGGTGTGGCTCGTAGGTCTAAACTTGTAGCCTCAAAAGACAACCCACAGGAGAACTTTCTTTCGTCAAAATTTGTCAGAAAACCACGTTTTAAGGAAATCCCGCATAGTGCAAAATTATCTTGTTTTTCCTGAACAACACGTTGTAACTCAAAAAGCTTTGGTGTTGCGTGTATGTGTGAGCATGTAGCCTCTAAAGAGAATTCACAGGAGAGTTTTCTTTTGAAAGAACATGTAAGAATTCAACATTATAAGAAAATACAGTGTTGCAGTGTAAAGACAAATACGTACGTTTCGAAACACTTTACGAGAAGAAATAACGCATCGTACAAAATTAGCTTGTATCTCCTAAACAACACGTGGTAACTCGAAAGGATTTGGTGTGGCATGTACCTCTAAACATGTAGCCTCAAAAGAGAACCCACAGGAGAATTTTCTTTCGTCAAAATTTGTCAGAACACCACGTTTTAAGGAAATCCCGCATCGTGGGAAATTATCTTGTTTTTCATAAACAACACGTTGTAACTCGAAAAGCTTTGGTGTTGTCTGTATGTCTAAGTGTGTAGCCTCAAAGGGGAACGCACAGGATAGTTTTCTATCGAAAGAATATGTAAGAATACCACGTTATAACGAAATAAAATGTTGCAGAGTAAAGACAAATACGTATGTATTGGAACCACTTTATGAGAATAATTAACA
The DNA here is from genome assembly GCF_947179515.1 of Apodemus sylvaticus. Lineage (NCBI taxonomy): Eukaryota > Metazoa > Chordata > Mammalia > Rodentia > Muridae > Apodemus > Apodemus sylvaticus. The sequence continues at coordinate 310,932 of NW_026263184.1, forward strand.
CATCGTAAAAAATTAGCTTGTATCTCCTAAACAACACGTTGTAACTCGACAAGATTTGGTGTGGCCTGTACGTCTAAATGTGTAGCCTCAAAAGAGAACCCACAGGAGAATTTTCTTTCGTCAAAATTTTTCAGAAAACCTCGTTTTAAGGAAATCCCGCATCATGCGAAATCATCTTCTTTTTAATAAACAACATGTTGTAACTCGAAAAGCTTTGGTGGTGCGTGTATGTGTAAGCGTGTAGACTCAAAAGAAAAGGCACAGGAGAGTTTTCTCTCGGAAGAATATGTAAGAATACTACGTTATAAGGAAATACAATTTTGCAGAGTAAAGACAAATAAGTACTTATTGGAAACACTTTATGAGAAGAAATAACGCATCGTACAAAATTGGCTTGTATCTCCTAAACAACACGTTGTAATTCGAAAAGATTTGGTGTGACGTGTACGTCTAAACATGTAGCCTAAAAAGAGAACCCACAGGAGAACTTTCATTCGTCAAAATTTTTCAGAAAACCACGTTTTATGGAAATCTCGCATCGTGCGAAATTATCTTGTTTTTCCTAAACAACACTTTGTAACTCGAAAAGCTTTGGCGTTGCGTGTATGTCTAAGCATGTAGCCTCAAAGAGAACGCACAGGAGAGTTTTCCCTTGAAACAATATGTAAGAATACCACGTTATAAGGAAATACAGTGTTGCAGATTAAAGACAGATAAGTACTTATTGGAAACACTTTACAAGAAGAAATAACACATCGTAAAAAATTAGCTTGTATCTCTTAAACAACACGTTGTAACTCGAAAAGATTTGGTGTGGCGTGTACGTCTAAACGTGCAGCCTCAAAAGAGAACCCACAGGAGAATTTTCTTTCGTTAAAATTTTTCAGAAAACCACGTTTTAAGGAAATCCTGCATCGTGCGAAATCATCTTCTTTTTCCTAAAAAACATGTTGCAACTCGAAAAGCTTTAGTGTTGCGTGTATGTCTAAGCGTGGAGCCTCAAAAGAGAAGGCACAGGAGCATTTTCTCTCGAAAGAATATGTAAGAATACCACGTTATATGGTAATACAATTTTGCAGAGTAAAGACAAATAAGTACATATTGGAAACACTTTATGAGAAGAAATAACGCATCATACAAAATTAACTTGTATCTCCTAAACAACACGTTGTATCTCGAAAAGATTTGGTGTGACATGTATGTCTAAACGTGTAGCCTCAAAAGAGAACCCACAGCAGAATTTTCTTTCATCAAAATTTGTCAGAAACCACGTTTTAAGGAAATCTCGCATCGTGGGAAATTATCTTGTTTTTCCTAAACAACACGTTGTAAGTCGAAAAGCTTTGGCGTTGCGTGTATGTCTAAGCATGTAGCCTCAAAAGAGAACGCACAGGAGAGTTTTCCCTCGAAAGAATATGTAAGAATACCACGTTATAAGGAAATACAGTGTTGCAGAATAAAGACAAATACGTATGTATTGGAAAAACTTTTCAAGAAGAAATAACGCATCGTACAAAATTTGCTTGTATCTCCTAAACAAGAAGTTGTAACTCGAAAAGATTTGGTGTGGCATGTATGTCTAAACGTGTAGCCTCAAAAGACGACCCACAGGAGAACTTTCTTTCGTCAAAATTTGTCAGAAACCACGTTTTAAGGAAATCCCGCATCGTGAAAAATTATCTTGTTTTTCCTAAACAACACGTTGTAACTCGAAAAGCTTTGGTATTGCATGTATGTGTGAGCCTGTAGCCTCTAAAGACAATGCACAGGAGAGTTTTCTCTCGAAAGAACATGTAAGAATACAACATTATAAGGAAATACAGTGTTGCAGAGTAAAGACAAATACGTACGTATTGGAAACACTTTACGAGAAGAAATAATGCATCATACAAAATTAGCTGTATCTCCTAAACAACACGTGGTAACTCGAAAGGATTTCGTGTGGCGTGTACCTCTAAACGTGTAGCCTCAAAAGAGAACCCACAGGAGAATTTTCTTTCGTCAAAATTTGTCAGAAAACCACGTTTATGGAAATCCCGCATCGTGCGAAATAATCTTGTTTTTCATAAACAACATGTTGTAACTCGAAAAGCTTTGGCGTTGCCTATATGTCTAAGCATGTAGCCTCAAAAGAGAACGCACAGGAGAGTTTTCCCTCAAAAGAATATGTAAGAATACCACGTTATATGGAAATACAGTGTTGCAGAGTAAAGACAATTAAGTACGTATTGGAAACACTTTACAAGAAGAAATAACGCATCGTACAAAATTTGCTTGTATCTCCTAAACAACAAGTTGTACCTCGAAAAGATTTGGTGTGGCATGTACGTCTAAACCTGTAGCCTCAAAAGACAACCCACAGGAGAACTTTCTTTCGTCAAAATTTGTCAGAAAACCACGTTTTAAGGAAATCCCGCATAGTGCAAAATTATCTTGTTTTTCCTGAACAACACGTTGTAACTCGAAAAGCTTTGGTGTTGCGTGTATGAGTGAGCATGTAGCCTCTAAAGAGAATGCACAGGAGAGTGTTCTCTCGAAAGAACATGTAAGAATTCAACATTATAAGGAAATACAGTGTTGCAGTGTAAAGACAAATACGCACGTTTGGAAACACTTTATGAGAAGAAATAACGCATCGTACAAAATTAGCTTGTATCTCCTAAACAACACGTGGTAACTCGAAAGGATTTGGTGTGGCATGTACCTCTAAACGTGTAGCCTCAAAAGAGAACCCACAGGAGAATTTTCTTTCATCAAAATGTGTCAGAACACCACGTTTATGGAAATCCCGCATCGTGCGAAATTATCTAGTTTTTCATAAACAACACGTTGTAACTCGAAAAGCTTTGGTGTTGCCTGTATGTCTAAGTGTGTAGCCTCAAAGGGGAACACACAGGATAGTTTTCTATCGAAAGAATATGTAAGAATACCACGTTATAAGGAAATACAATGTTGCAGAGTAAAGACAAATGCGTATGTTTTAGAAACATTTTACGAGAATAATTAACACATCGTAAAAAATTAGCTTGTATCTCCTAAACAACACGTTGTAACTCGACATGATTTGCTGTGTCCTGTATGTCTAAATGTGTAGCCTCAAAAGAGAACCCACAGGAGAATTTTCTTTCGTCAAAATTTTTCAGAAAACCTCGTTTTAAGGAAATCCCGCATTATGCGAAATCATCTTCTTTTTCCTAAACAACATGTTGTAACTCGAAAAGCTTTGCTGTTGCTTGTATGTGTAAGCGTGGAGCCTCAAAAGAGAAGGCACAGGAGAGTTTTCTCTCGAAAGAATATGTAAGAATACCACGTTATAAGGAAATACAATTTTGCAGAGTAACGACAAATAAGTACTTATTGGAAACACTTTATGAGAAGAAATAACTCATCGTACAAGTTTAGCTTGTATCTCCTAAACAACACGTTGTAACTCGAAAAGATTTGGTGTGACGTGTACGTCTAAACATGTAGCCACAAAAGAGAACCCACAGGAGAACTTTCTGTGGTGAAAATTTTTCAGAAAACCACGTTTTATGGAAATCTCGCATCGTGCGAAATTATCTTGTTTTTCCGAAACAACACTTTGTAACTCGAAAAGATTTGGCGTTGCGTGTATGTCTAAGAATGTAGCCTCAAAAGAGAACGCACAGGAGAGTTTTCCCTCGAAAGAATATGTAAGAATACCATGTTATAAGGAAATACAGTGTTGCAGAGTAAAGACAGATAAGTACTTATTGGAAACACTTTACAAGAAGAAATAACGCATCGTACAAAATTTGCTATTATCTCCTAAACAACAAGTTGTAACTCGAAATATTTGGTGTGGCTCGTACGCCTAAATGTGTAGCCTCAAAAGAGAAGACACAGGAGAATTTTCTTTCGTCAAAATTTGTCTGAACACCAAGTTTTAAGGAAATCCCGCATCGTGCGAAATTATCTTGTTTTTCATAAACAACACGTTGTAACTCGAAAAGCTTTGGTGTTGCCTGTATGTCTCAGTGTGTAGCCTCAAAAGGGAACACACAGGATAGTTTTCTCTCGAAAGAATATGCAAGAATACCACGTTATAAGGAAATACAGTGTTGCAGAGTAAAGACAAATACGTACGTATTGGAAACACTTTACGAGAAGAAATAACGCATCGTACAAAATTAGCATGTATCTCCTAAACAACACGTGTTAACTCGAAAGGATTAGGTGTGGCGTGCACGTCTAAACGTGAAGCCTCAAAAGAGAACCCACAGAGTAATTTTCTTTCGTCAAAATTTGTCAGAAAATCATGTTTTAAGGAAATCAGGCATCGTGCGAAATTATCTTGTTTTTTATAAACAACTCGTTGTAACTCGAAAAGCTATGGTGTTGCCTCTATGTCTAAGTGTTTAGCCTCAAAAGGGAACGCACAGGATAGTTTTCTCTCGAAAGAATATGTAAGAATATCACGTTATAAGGAAATACAATGTTGCAGAGTAAAGACAAATACGTACATATTGGAAACACGTTACAAGAAGAATTAACGCATTATAAAATATTAGCTTGTCTCTGCTAAACAACATGTTGTAACTCGAAAAGATTTGGTGGCATGTACGTTTAAATATGTAGCCTCAAAAGAGAACCCACAGGAGAATTTTCTTTCGTAAAAAATTTTCAGAAAACCAGGTTTTAAGGAAATCCCGCATCGTGCGAAATCATCTTCTTTTTCCTAAACAACATGTTTTAACTCGAAAAGCTTTGGTGTTCCGTGTTTGTCTAATCGTGTAGCCTCAAAAGAGAATGCACAGGAGAGTTTTCCCTCGAAAGAATATGTAAGAATACCATGTTTTAAGGAAATACAGTGTTGCAGAGTAATGACAAATATGTACGTTTTGGAAACACTTTACGAGAAGAAATAACACATCATACAATATTTGCTTGTATCTCCTAAACAACACGTTGTAACTCAAAAATAGTTGGTGTGGCTCGTACGTCTACACGTGTAGCCTCAAAAGAGAACCCACAGGAGATCTTTCTTTCGTCAAAATTTGTCAGAAAACCACGTTTTAAGGAAATCCCGCATCGTACAAAATTATTTTGTTTTTCCTAAACAACACGTTGTAATTCGAAAAGCTTTAGTGTTGCGTGTATGTCTGAGCATATAGCCTCTAAAGAGAACGCACAGGAGAGTTTTCTCTCGAAAGAACATGTAAGAATACAACGTTATAAGGAAATACAGTGTTGCAGAGTAAAGACAAATATGTACGTATTGGAAACACTTTACGAAAAGAAATAACGCATCATACAAAATTAGCTTGTATCTCCTAAACAACACGTGGTAACTCGAAATGATTTGGTGTGGCATGCACGTCTAAACGTGTAGCCTCAAAAGAGAAGCCACAGGAGAATTTTCCTTCGTCAAAATTTGTCAGAAAACCACGTTTTAAGGAAATCCTGCATCGTGCGAAATTATCTTGTTTTCCATAAACAACACGTTGTAACTCGAAAAGCTTTGGTGTTGCCTGTATGTCTAAGTGTGTAGCCTCAAAATGGAACGCACAGGATCGTTTTCTCTCGGAGGAATATGTAAGAATACCACGTTATAAGGAAATATAATGTTGCAAAGACAAATAGGTACTTATTGGAAACACTTTATGAGAATAATTAACACATCGTAAAAAATTAGCTTGTATGTCCTAAACAACACATTGTAATTCGAAAAGATTTGGTGTGGCTCGTACCTCTACACGTGTAGCCTCAAAAGAGAACCCACAGGAGAACTTTCATTCGTCAAAATTTTTCAGAAAACCACCTTCTATGGAAATCTCGCATCGTGCTAAATTATCTCGTTTTTCCTAAACAACACATTGTAACTCGAAAAGCTTTGGCATTGCGTGTTTGTCTAAGCGTGTCGCCTCAAAGAGAACGCACATGAGAGTTTTCCCTAGAAAAAATACGTAAGAATACCACGTTATAAGGAAATACAGTGTTGCAGATTAAAGACAAATAAGTACGTATTGAAAACACTTTACGAGAAGAAATAATGCATCGTACAAAATTAGCTTGTATCTCCTAAACAACACGTGGTAACTTGAAAGAATTTGGTGTGGCGTGTACGTCTGAACGTGTAGCCTCAAAAGAGAACCCACAGGAGAATTTTCTTTCTTCAATATTTTTCAGAAAACCACTTTTTAAGGAAATCCCGCATTGTGCGAAATCATCTTCTTTTTCCTAAATAACATGTTGTAACTCAAAAAGCTTTGGTGTTGCGTGTATGTGTAAGCGTGGAGCCTCAAAAGAGAAGGCACTGGAGAGTTTTCTCTCGAAAGAATATGTAAGAATACCACGTTATAAGGAAATACAATTTTGCAGAGTAAAGACAAATAAGTACATATTGGAAACACTTTATGAGAAGAAATAACGCATCTTACAATATTAGCTTGTATCTCCTAAACAACACGTTGTAACTCGAAAATATTTGGTGTGACGTGTACGTCTAAAAGTGTAGCCTCAAACGAGAACCCACAGGAGAATTTTCTTTCATCAAAATTTTTCAGAAAACCACGTTTTATGGAAATCTCGCATCGTGCGAAATTATCTTGTTTTCCTAAACAACATGTTGTAACTCGAAAAGCTTTGGCGTTGCATATTTGTCTAAGTGTGTAGCCTCAAAAGAGAACGCACAGGCGAGTTTTCTCTCGAAAGAATATGTAAGAATACCATGTTATAAGGAAATACAGTGTTGCAGAGTAAAGACAAATACTACTGGAAACACTTTAAGAGAAGAAATAAAGCATCATAAAAAATTAGCTTGTATCTCCTAAACAACACGTTGTAACTCGAGTAGATTTGGTGTGGCTCGTACCTCTACACGTGTAGCCTCAAAAGATAATCCACAGGAGAACTTTCTTTGGTCAAAATTTTTCAGAAAACCACGTTTTATGGAAATCTCGCATAGTGCGGAATTATCTTGTTTTTCCTAAACAATACATTGTAACTCGAAATGCTTTGGCGTTTCGTGTATGTCTAAGCGTGTAGCCTCAAAAGAGAACGCACAAGAGTTTTCTCTCCAAAGAATATGTAAGAATACCACGTTATAAGGGAATACAGTGTTGCAGAGTAAAGACAACTACGTAAGTATTGGAAACACTTTAAGAGATGAAATAACACATCGTACAAAATTAGCTTGTATCTCCTAAACAACACGTGGTAACTCGAAAAGATTTGGTGTGGCTCGTACTTCTACACGTGTAGCCTCAAAAGAGAACAGACAGGAGACATTTCTTTCGTCAAAATTTTTCAGAAAACCACGTTTTATGGAAATCCTGCATCGTGCGAAATTATCTTGTTTTCCTAAACAACACGTTGTAACTCGAAAAGCCTTGGCGTTGCGTATTTGTCTAAGCGTGTAGCCTCAAAAGAGAACGCACAGGCGAGTTTTCTCTCGAAAGAATATGTAAGAATACCATGTTATAAGGAAATACATTGTTGCAGAGTAAAGACAAATACTACTGGAAACAGTTTAAGAGAAGAAATAACGCATCGTGCAAAATTAGCTTGTATCTCCTAAACAACACGTTGTAACTCGAATAGATTTGGTGTGTCTCGTACCTCTACATGTGTAGCCTCAAAAGAGAACCCACAGGAGAACTTTCTTTGGTCAAAATTTTTCAGAAAACCACGTTTTATGGAAATCTCGCATCGTGCGTAATTATCTTGTTTTTCCTAAACAACACATTGTAACTCGAAAAGCTTTGGCGTTGCTTGTATGTCTAAGCGTGTAGCTTCTAAAGAGAACGCACAGGAGAGTTTTCTCTCGAAAGAATATGTAAGAATACAAAGTTATAAGGAAATACAGTGTTGCAGAGTAAAGACAAATACGTACATGTTGGAAACACTTAATGAGAAGAAATAACGTATCTTAAAATATTAGCTTGTATCTCCTAAACCACACGTGGTAACTCGAAAGGATTTGGTGTGGCGTGTACGTCTAAACGTGTAGCCTCAAAAGAGAACACACTGAAGAATTTTCTTTCGTCAAAATTTTTCAGAAAACTACGTTTTAAGGAAATCCCGCATCGTGCGAAATTATCTTGTTTTTCATAAACAACACGTTGTAACTCAGAAAGCTGTGGTGTTGCCTGTATGTCTAAGTGTGTAGACTAAAAAGGGAACACACAGGATAGGTTTCTCTCGAACGAATATGTAAGAATACCACGTTATAAGGAAATACAGTGTTGCAGAGTAAAGACAAATAAGAACATATTGGAAACACTTTAAGAGAAGAAGTAACTCATCTTACAAAATTACCTTGTATCTCCGTAACAACACGTTGTAACTCGAAAAGATTTGGTGTGCCGTGTACATCTAAACGTGTAGCCTCAAAAGAGAACCCACAGGAGAATTTTCTTTCGTCAAAATTTGTCAGAAAACCACGTTTTAAGGAAATCCCGCATCGTGCGAAATCATCTTCTTTTTCCTAAACAACATGTTGTAACTCGAAAAGCTTTGGTGTTGCGTGTATGTGTAAGCGTGGAGCCTCAAAAGAGAAGGCACAGGAGAGTTTTCTCTCGAAAGATTATGTAAGAATACCACGTTATAAGGAAATACAATTTTGCAGAGTAAAGACCAATAAGTACATATTGGAAACACTTTACAAGAAGAAATAACGCATCGTACAAAATTAGTTTGTGTCTCCTAAACAACACGTTGTAACTCGAAAAGATTTGGTGTGACGTGTACGTCTAAGCGTGTAGCATCAAAAGGGAACCCACAAGAGAATTTTCTTTCATCAAAATTTGTCAGAAACCACGTTTTAAGGAAATCTCGCATCATGCGAAATTATCTTGTTTTTCCTAAACAACACATTGTAACTCGAAAAGCTTTGGTGTTGCGTGTATGTCTAAGCATGTAGCCTCAAAACAGAATGTAAAGGAGAGTTTTTTTCTCGAAAGAATATGTAAGAATACCACATTATAAGGAAATACAGTGTTGCAGAGTAAAGACAAATACGTATATATTGGAAACACATTACGAGAAGAAATAACGCATCTTACAAAATTAGCTTGTATCTCCTAAACAACACGTTGTAACTGCAAAAGATTTGGTGTGGCTTGTACGTCTAAACGTGTAGCCTCAAAAGAGAACCCACAGGAGAATATTCTTTCGTTAAAATTTTTCAGAAAGCCACATTTTAAGGAAATCCCGCATCGTGCGAAATCACCTTCTTTTTCCTAAAAAACATGTTGTAACTCGAAAAGCTTTAGTGTTGCGTGTATGTCTAAGCATGGAGCCTCAAAAGAGAAGGCACAGGAGAGTTTTCTCTCGAAAGAATATGTAAGAATAACACGTTATAAGGAAATACAATTTTTCAGAATAAAGACAAATAAGCACATATTGGAAACACTTTACAAGAAGAAATAACGCATCATACAAAATTAGCTTGTATCTCCTAAACAACACGTTGTAACTCAATAGGATTTGGTGTGACGTGTACGTCTAAATGTATAGCCTCAAAAGAGAACCCACAGGTGAATTTTCTTTCATCAAAATTTGTCAGAAACCACGTTTTAAGGAAATCTCGCATCATGCGAAATTATCTTGTTTTTCCTAAACATCACGTTGTAACTCGAAAAGCTTTGGTGTTGCGTGTATGTCTAAGCATGTAGTCTCAAAAGAGAATGTAAAGGAGAGTTTTTTCTCGAAAGAATATGTAAGAATACCACGTTATAAGGAAATACAGTGTTGCAGTGTAAAGACAAATACGTACATATTGGAAACACATTACGAGAAGAAATAACGCATCGTACAAAATTAGCTTGTATCTCCTAAACAACACGTTGTAACTGGAAAAGATTTGGTGTGGCTTGTACCTCTAAACGTGTAGCCTCAAAAGAGAACCCACAGGAGAATTTTCTTTCGTTAAAATTTTTCAGAAAGCCACGTTTTAAAGAAATCCCGCATCGTGCGAAATCACCTTCTTTTTCCTAAAAAACATGTTGTAACTCGAAAAGCTTTAGTGTTGCGTGTATGTCTAAGCGTGGAGCCTCAAAAGAGAAGGCACAGGAGAGTTTTCTCTCGAAAGAATATGTAAGAATACCACGTTATAAGGAAATACAATTTTTCAGAATAAAGACAAATAAGTACATATTGGAAACTCTTTACAAGAAGAAATAACGCATCATACAAAATTAGCTTGTATCTCCTAAACAACACGTTGTAACTCAAAAGGATTTGGTGTGACGTGTACGTCTAAATGTATAGCCTCAAAAGAGAACCCACAGGTGAATTTTCTTTCATCAAAATTTGTCAGAAACCACGTTTTAAGGAAATCTCGCATCGTGCGAAATTATATTGTTTTTCCAAAATAACACGTTCTTACTCGAAAAGGTTTGGTGTTGCGTCAATGTCTAAGTGTGTAACCTCAAAAGAGAACGCACAGGATAGTTTTCTCTCGAAAGAATATGTAAGAATACCACGTTATAAGGAAATACAATGTTGCAGAGTAAAGACAAATACGTATGTATTGGAAACACATTACGAGAAGAATTAACGCATCGTAAAAAATTAGGTTTTATCTCCTAAACAACACGTTGTAACTCGAAAAGATTTGGTGTGGCATGCACGTCTAAAGGTGTAGCCTCAAAAGAGAACCTACAGGAGAATTTTCTTTCTTCAAAATTTTTCAGAAAACCACGTTTTAAGGAAATCCCGCATCGTGGGAAATCATCTTCTTTTTCTAAACAACATGTTGTAACTCAAAAAGCTTTGGTGTTGCGTGTATGTGTAAGCGTGGAGCCTCAAAAGAGAAGGCACAGGAGAGTTTTCTCTCGAAAGAATATGTAAGAACACCACGTTATAAGGAAATACAATTTTGCAGAGTAAAGACAAATAAGTACATATTGGAAACACTTTACGAGAAGAAATAACGCATCGTTCAAAATTACCTTGTATCTCCTAAACAACACGTTGTAACTCGAAAAGATTTGGTGTGACGTATACGTCTAAAAGTGTAGCCTCAAACGAGAACCCACAGGAGAATTTTCTTTCATCAAAATTTGTCAGAAACCACGTTTTAAGGAAATCTCGCATCGTGCGAAATTATCTTGTTTTTCCTAAACAACACGTTGTAACTCGAAAGCTTTGGTGTTGCGTGTATGTCTAAGCGTGTAGCCTCAAAAGAGAAGGCACAGGAGACTTTTTTCTCGAAAGAATATGTAAGAATACCACGTTATAAGGAAATACAGGGTTGCAGAGTAAAGACAAATACTATTGGAAACACTTTAAGAGAAGAAGTAACGCATCGTAAAAAATTAGCTTGTATCTCCTAAACAACACGTTGTAACTCGAAAAGATTTGGTGTGGCTTGTACCTCTACACGTGTAGCCTCAAAAGAGAACCCACAGGATAACTTTCTTCCCTCAAAATTTTTCAGAAAACCACGTTTTATGGAAATCTCGCATCGTGCGAAATTATCTTGTTTTTCCTAAACAACACATTGTAACTCGAAATGCTTTGGCGTTGCGTGTATGTCTAAGCGTGTAGCCTCTAAAGAGAACGCACAGGAGAGTTTTCTCTCGAAAGAATATGTAAGAATACAACTTTATAAGGAAATACAGTGTTGCAGAGTAAAGACAAATACGTACGTATTGGAAACACTTTATGAGAAGAAATAATGCATCGTACAAAATTAGCTTGTATCTCCTAAACAACACGTGGTAACTCGAAAGGATTTGGTGTGGCGTGTACATCTAAATGTGTAGCCTCAAAAGAAAACACACTGAAGAATTTTCTTTCGTCAAAATGTTTCAGAAAACCACGTTTTAAGGAAATCCCGCATCGTGCGAAATTATCTTGTTTTTCATAAACAACACGTTGTAATTCGAAAAGCTTTGGTGTTGCCTGTATGTCTAAGTGTGTAGCCTAAAACGGGAAAGCACGGGATAGTTTTCTCTCAAAAGAATATGTAAGAATACCACGTTATAAGGAAATACAGTGTTGCAGAGTAAAGATAAATATGTACGTATTGGACACACTTTACAAGAAGAAGTAACGCATCCTAAAAAAATTAGCTTGTATCTCCGAAACAACACGTTGTAACTCGAAAAGATTTGGAGTGGCATGTACGTCTAAACGTGTAGCCTCAAAAGAGAACCCACAGGAGAATTTTATTTCTTCAAAATTTTTCAGAAAACCACGTTATAAGGAAATCCCGCATCATGCGAAATCATCTTCTTTTTCCTAAACAACATGTTGTAACTCGAAAAGCTTTGGTGTTGTGTGTATGTCTAAGTGTGTAGCCTCAGAAGAGAAGGCACAGGAGAGTTTTCTCTTGAAAGATTATGTAAGAATACCACGTTAAGGAAATACAATTTTGCAGAGTAAAGACAAATAAGTACATATTGGAAACACTTTACGAGAAGAAATAACGCATCGTGAAATATTAGCTTGTATCTCCTAAACAACACGTTGTAACTCAAACAGATTTGGTGTGACGTGTACGTCTAAACGTGTAACCTCAACAGAGAACCCACAGGAGAATTTTCTTTCATCAAAATTTGTCAGAAACCACGTTTTAAGGAAATCTCGTATCGTGCGAAATTATCTTGTTTTTCCTAAACAACACGTTGTAACTCGAAAAGCTTTGGTGTTGCCTGTATGTCTAAGCGTGTAACCTCAAAAGAGAACGCACAGGAAGTTTTCTCTCGAAAGAATATGTACGAATACCACGTTATAAGGAAATACAATGTTGCAGAATAAAGACAAATACATACTTATTGGAAACACTTTACGAGAAGAATTAAGGCATCTTAAAAAATTAGCTTGTATCTCCTAAACAACACGTTGTAACTCGAAAAGATTTGGTATGGCATGTACGTCTCAACGTGTAGCCTAAAAAAGAAAACCCACAGGAGAATCTCTTTCTCTAAAATTTTTCAGAAAACCACGTTTTAAGGAAATCCCGCATCGTGCAAAATCATCTTCTTTTTCCTAAACAACATGATGTAACTCGAAAAGCTTTGGTGTTGCGTGTATGTGTAAGCGTGGAGCCTCCAAAGAGAAGGCACAGGAGAGTTTTCTCTCGAAAGAATATGTAAGAATACCACGTTATGAGGAAATACAGTGTTGCAGAGTAAAGACAAATAAGTACATATTGGAAACACTTTACAAAAAGAAATAATGCATCCTACAAAATTAACTTGTATCTCCTAAACAACACGTTGTAACTCGAAAAGATTCGGTGTGACGTGTACGTCTAAAAGTGTAGCCTCAAACGAGAACCCACAGGAGAATTTTCTTTCATCAAAATTTGTCAGAAACCACGTTTTAAGGAAATCTCGCATCGTGAAAAATTATCTTGTTTTTCCTAAACAACACATTGCAACAGGAAAAGCTTTGGTGTTGCGTGTATGTCTAAGCGTGTAGCCTCAAAAGAGAATGCACAGGAGAGTTTTCTCTCGAAAGAATATGTAAGAATACCACATTATAAGGAAATACAGTGTTGCAGAGTAAAGACAACTACGTACGTATTGGAAACACTTTAAGAGAAGAAATAAAGCATAATACAAAATTAGCTTGTATCTCCTAAACAACAGGTTATAATTCGAAAAGATTTGGTGTGGCTCGTACCTCTACACGTGTTGCCTCAAAAGAGAACCCACAGGAGAACTTTCTTTCGTCAAAATTTGTCAGAAAACCACGTTTTATGGAAATCTCGCATCCTGCGAAATTATCTTGTTTTTCCTAAACAACACGTTGTAACTCGAAAAGCTTTGGCGTTCCTTGTTTGTCTAAGCGTGTAGCCTCAAAAGAGAATGCACAGGAGAGTTTTCCCTAGAAAGAATATGTAAGAATACCACGTTATAAAAAAATACAGTGTTGCAGAGTAAAGACAAATAAGTACATATTGGAAACACTTTAGGGAAGAAATAATGCATCGTACAATATTTGCTTGTATCTCCTAAACAACACGTTCTAACTCGAAAATATTTGGTGTGGCTCGTACGTCTACACGTGTAGCCTCAAAACAGAAACCACAGGAGCATTTTCTTTCGTCAAAATGTGTCAAAAAACCACGTTTTAAGGAAATCCCGCATCGTGCAAAATTATCTTGTTTTTCCTAAACAACACGTTTTAACTCGAAAAGCTTTGGTGTTGCGTGTATGTCTGAGCATGTTGCCTCTAAAGACAATGCACAAGAGAGTTTTCTCTCGAAAGAATATGTAAGAATACAACGTTATAAGGAAATACAGTGTTGCAGAGTAAAGACAAATACGTACATATTGGAAACACTTTACGAGAAGAAATAACGCATTGTACAAAATTAGCGTGTATCTCCTAAACAACACGTGGTAACTCGAAAGGATTTGGTGTGTCGTGTATGTCTAAACGTGTAGCCTCAAAAGAGAACCGACAGGAGAATTTTCTTTCTTCAAAATTTGTCAGAAAACCACGTTTTAAGGAAATCCTGCATCGTGCGAAATTATCTTGTTTTTCATAAACAACACGTTGTAACTCGAAAAGCTTTGGTGTTGCCTGTATGTCTCAGTGTGTAGCCTCAAAAGGGAACGCACAGGATAGTTTTCTCTCGAAAGAATATGTAAAAATACCACGTTATAAGGAAATACAATGTTGCAGAGTAAAGACAAATATGTACGTATTGGAAACACTTTATGAAAAGAACACATCGTAGAAAATTAGCTTGTATCTCCTAAACAAAAGGTTGTACCTAGAAAAGATTTGGTGTGGCATGTACGTCTAAATGTGTAGCATCAAAAGAGAACCCACAGGAGAATTTTCTTCCTTCAAAATTTTTCAGAAAACCACGTTTTAAGGAAATCCCTCATCGTACGAAATCATCTTTTTCCTAAACAACATGTTGTAACTCGAAAAGCTTTGGTGTTGCGTGTATGTGTAAGCGTGGAGCCTCCAAAGAGAAGGCACAGGAGAGTTTTCTCTCGAAAGAATATGTAAGAATACCACGTTAAAAGGAAATACAATTTTGCAGAGTAAAGACAAATAAGTACATATTGGAAACACTTTACGAGAAGAAATAACGCATCTTAAAAAAGTAGCTTGTATCTCCTAAACAACACGTTGTAACTCGAAAAGATTTGGTGTGACATGTACGTCTAAAAGTGTAGCCTCAAACGAGAACCGACAGGAGAATATTCTTTCATCAAAATTTGTCAGAAACCACGTTTTAAGGAAATCTCGCATCGTGCGAAATTATCTTGTTTTTCCTAAACAACAAGTTGTAACTCGAAAAGCTTTGGTGTTGCGTGTATATCTAAGTGTGTAGCCTCAAAAGAGAATGCACAGGAGAGTTTTCTCTCGAAAGAATATGTAAGAATACCACGTTATAAGGAAATACAGTGTTGCAGAGTAAAGACAAATACGTACGTATTGGAAACACTTTAAGAGAAGAAATAAAGCATAATACAAAATTAGCTTGTATCTCCTAAACAACAGGTTTTAACTCGAAAAGATTTGGTGTGGCTCGTACCTCTACACGTGTAGCCTCAAAAGAGAACCCACAGGAGAACTTTCTTTCGTCAAAATTTGTCAGAAATCCACGTTTTATGGAAATCTCGCATCGTGCGAAATTATCTTGTTTTTCCTAAACAACACGTTGTAACTCGAAAAGCTTTGGCGTTCCTTGTTTGTCTAAGCATGTAGCCTCAAAAGAGAATGCACAGGAGAGTTTTCCCTAGAAAGAATATGTAAGAATACCACATTATAAGAAAATACAGTGTTGCAGAGTAAAGACAAATAAGTACATATTGGAAACACTTTAGGGAAGAAATAACGCATCGTACAATATTTGCTTGTATCTCCTAAACAACACGTTGTAACTCGAAAATATTTGGTGTGGCTTGTACGTCTACACGTGTAGCCTCAAAACAGAAACCACAGGAGAATTTTCTTTTGTCAAAATTTGTCAAAAAACCACGTTTTAAGGAAATCCCGCATCGTGCAAAATTATCTTGTTTTTCTTAAACAACAGGTTGTAACTCGAAAGCTTTGTTGTTGCGTGTATGACTGAGCATGTTTCCTCTAAAGACAATGCACAAGAGAGTTTTCTCTCAAAAGACATGTAAGAATACAACGTTATAAGGAAATACATTGTTGCAGAGTAAAGACAAATACGTACATATTGGAAACACTTTACGAGAAGAAATAACGCATCGTACAAAATTAGCGTGTATCTCCTAAACAACATGTGGTAACTCGAAAGGATTTGGTGTGGCATGTACGTCTAAACGTGTAGCCTCAAAAGAGTACACACAGGAGAGTTTTATTTGGTCAAAATTTGTCAGAAAACCACATATTAAGGAAATCCCGCATCGTGCGAAATTATCTTGTTTTTCCTAAACAACGCATTGTAACTCGAAAAGCTTTGGTGTTGCGTGTATGTCTAAGCGTGTAGCCTCATAAGAGAACACACAGGAGACTTTTCTCTCGAAAGAATATGTGAGAATACCACGTTAAAAGGAAGTCCACTGTTGCAGAATAATGACAAATACTTACGTATTGGAAACCCTTAAACTTTATGAGATGAAATAAAGCATCGTACAAAATTAGCTTGTATCTCCTAAACAACACGTTGTAACTCGAAAAGATTTGGTGTGGCGTGTACGTCTAAACGTGTAGCCTCAAAAAGAACCCAGAGAAGAATTTTCTTTCGTTAAAATTTTTCAGAACACCACGTTTTAAGGAAATCCCACATCGTGCGAAATCATCTTCTTTTTCCTAAATAACATGTTGTAACTCGAAAAGCTTTGGTGTTGCGTGTATGTCTAAGCGTGGAGCCTCAAAAGAGAAGGCACAGGAGAGTTTTCTCTCGAAGGAATATGTAAGAATACCACGTTATAAAGAAATACAATTTTGTAGACTAAAGGCAAATAAGTACATATTGGAAACACTTTACGAGAAGAAATAATGCATCGTACAAAATTAGCTTGTATCTCCTAAACAACACGTTGTAACTCGAAAAGATTTGGTGTGACGTGTACGTCTATACGTGTAGCCTCAAAGGAAAGCCCACAGAAGAATTTTCCTTTGTCAAATTTTTCAGAAAACCACGTTTTAAATAAATCCCGCATCGTGCGAAATTATCTTTTTATTCATTAACAACACGTTGTAACTCGAAAAGCTTTGGTGTTGCCTGTATGTCTAAGTGTGTAGTCTCAAAACGGAACGCACAAGATAGTTTTCTCTCGAAAGAATATGTAAGAATACCACGTTATAAGGAAATACAGTGTTTCAGAGTAAAGACAAATACTTACATATTGGGAATATTTTACGAGAAGAAATAACGCATCGAACAAAATTAGCTTGTATCTCCTAAACAACACATGGTAAGTCGAAAAGATTTGGTTTGGCGTGTATGTCTAAACGTGTAGCCTCAAAGGAGAACACAAAGGAGAATTTTCTTTCGTCAAAATTTGTCAGAAAACCACGTTTTAAGGAAATACCGCATCGTGGGAAATTATCTTGTTTTTCCTAAACAACAAGTGGTAACTCGAAAAGCTTTGGTGTTGCGTGTATGTCTAAGCGTGTAGCCTCAAAAGAGAATGCACAGGAGAGTTTTCTCTCATTAGAACATGTAAGAATTCAACGTTATAAGGAAATGCAGTGTTGCAGAGTAAAGACAAATACGTACATATTGGAAACACATTGCGAGAAGAAATTAAGCATCACACAATATTAGCTTGTATCTCCTAAACAACAAGTGGAAACTCGAAAACATTTAGTTTGGCGTGTATGTCTAAAAGTTTAGCCTCAAAAGAGAACCCACTGGAGAATTTTCTTTCGTCAAAATTGGTCAGAAAACAAGGTTTTAACGAAATCCCGCATCCTGCGAAATTATCTTGTTTTTCCTAAACAACACGTTGTAACTCAAAAAGCTTGGGTGTTGCGTGTATGTCTCAGTGTGTAGCCTCAAAAGAGAACACACAGGAGAGTTTTCACTCAAAAGAATAAGTAAGAATACCAGGTTATAAGGAAATACAGTGTTGCAGAGTAAAGACAAATACGTACGTATTGGAAACACTTTACGTGAAGAAATAACGCATCATAAAAAATTAGCTTGTATCTCCTAAACAACACGTGGTAACTCGAAAATGTTTGGTGTGGCAGGTACGTCTAAACGTGTAGCCTCAAAAAGAGAACACACAGGAGAATTTTCTTTGGTCAAATTTGTCACAAAACCACGTATTAAGGAAATCATACATCGTGCGAAATTATCTTGTTTTTCCTAAACAACACGTTGTAACTCGAAAACCTTTGGTGTTGCGTGTATGTCTCAGCGTGTAGCCTTAAAAGAGAACACACAGGGGAGTTTTCTCTCAAAAGAATATGTAAGAAGACCACGTTATAAGGAAATACAGTGTTGCAGAGTAAAGAAAAATACGTACGTATTGGAAACCCTTAAACTTTACGAGATGAAATACAGCATCGTACAAAATTAGCTCGTATCTCCTAAACAACACTTTGTAACTCGAAAAGATTTGGTGTGGCATGTACGTCTAAACTTGTAGCCTCAAAAGAGAACCCATAGGAGAATTTTCTTTCGTCAAAGTTTCAGAAAAGCACGTTTTAAGGAAATCCAGCATCTTGCGAAATTATCTTGTTTTTCCTAAACAACACGTAGTAACTCAAAAATCTTTGGTGATGCGTGTATGTCTAAGCGTGTAGCCTCAAAAGAGAACACACAGGAGAGTTTTCTCTCGAAAGAATATGTGAGAATACCACGTTATAAGGAAGTACAGTGTTGCAGAATAAAGACAAATACTTACGTACTGGAAACCCTTAAACTTTACGAGATGAAATAAAGCATCGTACAAAATTAGCTTGTATCTCCTAAACAACACGTTGTAATTCGAAAAGATTTGGTGTGGCGTGTACGTCTAAAGGTGTAGCCTCAAAAGAGAACCACAGGACAATTTTCGTTCGTCAAAATTTGTCAGAAAACCACGTTTTAAGGAAATCCCGCATCGTGAGAAATTATCTTGTTCTTCATAAACAACACATTGTAACTCGAAAAGCTTTGGTGTTGCGTGTATGTTTAAGTGTGTACCCTCAAAAGAGAACGCACAGGAGAGTTTTCTCTCGAAAGAATATGTAAGAAACCCACGTATTAAGGAAATACCGTGTTGCAGAGTAAAGACAAATACGTACTTATTGGAAACACTTTACGAGAAGAAATAACGCATCGTAAAAAATTAGCTTGTATCTCCTAAACAACAGGTTGTAACTCGAAAAGATTTGGTGTGGCGTGTACGTCTAAAAGTGTAGCCTCAAAATAGTACACACAGGAGAGTTTTATTTGGTCAAAATTTGTCAGAAAACCACGTTTTAAGGAAATCCCGCATCGTGCGAAATTATGTTGTTTTTCCTAAACAACATGTTGTAACTCGAAAAGCTTTGGAGTTGAGTGTATGTCTAAGCATGTAGCCTCAAAGGAGACCGCACAGGAGAGTTTTCTCTCGAAAGAATATGCAAGAATACCTTGTTATAAGGAAATACAGTGTTGCAGAGTAAAGCCAAATATTTACATAATGGAAACACTTAAACTTTATGAGAAGAAATAATGCATCGTAAAAAAATTAGCTTGTATCTCCTAAACAACACGTTGTAACTCGACAAGATTTAGTGTCTCGGGCACATCTAAATGTGTAGCCTCAAAAGAGAACCCACAGGAGTATTTTCTTTTGTCAAAATTTGTCAGAAAACCACGTTTTAAGGAAATCACGCATCATGCTAAATTATCTTGTTTTTCCTAAACAACACATTGTAACTCGAAAAACTTTGGTGTTGCGTGTATGTCAAAGCGTATAGCCTCAAAAGAGAACGCACAGGAGAGTTTTCTCTCGAAAGAATGTGTAAGAATACCACGTTATAAGGAAATACAGTGTTGCAGAGTAAAGACAAATACGTACATATTGGAAAATCTTAAACTTTACGAGAAGAAATAAGGCATCTTACAAAATTAGTTTGTATCTCCTAAACAACACGTTATAACTCGAAAAGATTTGGTGTGGTGTGTACGTCTAAACGTGTAGCCTAAAAAGAGAACCCACAGGATAATTTTCTTTCGTCAAAATTTGTCAGAAAACCACGTTTTAAGGAAATCCCGCATCGTGTGAAATTATCTTGTTTTTCCTAAAAAACACGTTGTAACTCGAAAAGCTTTGGTGTTGCATGTATGTCTAAGCATGTAGCCTCAAAGGGGAACGCACAGGAGAGTTTTCTCTCGAAAGAATATGCAAGAATACCACGTTATAAGGAAATACAGTGTTGCAGAGTAAAGGCAAATATGTACGTACTGGAAACACTTAAACTTTATGAGAAGAAATAACGCATCGTAAAAAAATTAGCTTGTATCTCCTGAACAACACGTTGTAACTCGAAAAGATTTGGTGTTGCGTGAATGTCTAAGCATGTAGCCTCAAAGGAGAACGCACAGGAGAGTTTTCTCTCGAAAGAATATGCAAGAATACCACGTTATAAGGAAATACAGTGTTGCAGAGTAAAGGCAAATATGTACGTAATGGAAACGCTTAAACTTTATGAGAAGAAATAACGCATCGTAAAAAAATTAGCTTGTTTCTCCTAAACAACACGTTGTAACTCGAGAAGATTTGCTGTGGCATGTACGTCTAAATGTGTAGCCTCAAAAGAGAACCCACAGGAGTATTTTCTTTCGTCAAAATTTGTCAGACAACCACGTTTTAAGGAAATCCCTCATCGTGCGAAATTATCTTGTTTTTCCTAAACAACACGTTGTAACTCGAAAAGCTTTGGTGTTGCGTGTATGTCTAAGCGTGTAGCCTCAAAAGAGAACGCAAAGGAGAGTTTTTTCTCGAAAGAATATGTAAGAATACCACGTTATTAGGAAATACAATGTTGCAGAGTAAAGACAAATACTTACGTCTTGGAAAAACTTTACGAGAAGAAATAACGCATCGTAAGAAATTAGCTTGTATCTCCTAAACAACACGTTGTAACTCGAAAAGCTTTGGTGTTGCGTGTATGTGTAAGCGTGTAGCCTCAAAGGAGAACGCAAAGGAGAGTTTTTTCTCGAAAGAATATGTAAGAATACCACGTTATTAGGAAATACAATGTTGCAGAGTAAAGACAAATACTTATGTATTGGAAAAACTTTACGAGAAGAAATAACGCATCGTACAAAATTAGCTTGTATCTACTAAACAACACGTTGCAACTTAAAAAGATTTGGTGTGGCCTGTACGTCTAAACGTGTAGCCTGAAGAAAGAAGCCATAGGAGAATTTTCTTAGGTCAAAATTTGTCAGAAAACCACGTATTAAGGAAATCCTGCATCGTGCGAAATTATCTTGTTTTTCCTAAACAAAACGTTTTAAATCGAAATGCTTTGGTGTTGCGTGTATGTCTAAGCGAGTAGCCTCAAAAGAGAACGTACAGGAGAGTTTTCTCTCGAAAGAATATGTAAGAATACCACGTTATAAGGAAATACAGTGTTGCAGAGTAAAGACAAATACGTACTTATTGGAAAAACTTAAACTTTACGAGAAGAAATAACGCATCGTACAAAATTAGCTTGTATCTCCTAAACAACACGTTGTAACTTGAAAAGATTTGGTGTGGCTTGTACGTCTAAACGTGTAGCCTCAAAAGAGTACCCACAGGAGAGTTTTATTTCGTCAAAATTTGTCAGAAAACCACGTTTTAAGGAAATCCCGCATCTTGCGAAATTATCTTGTTTTTCCTAAACAACACGTTGTAACTCGAAAAGCTTTGGTGTTGCGTGAATGTCTAAGCATGTAGCCTCAAAGGAGAACGCACAGGAGAGTTTTCTCTCGAAAGAATATGCAAGAATACCACGTTATAAGGAAATACAGTGTTGCAGAGTAAAGGCAAATATGTACGTAATGGAAACACTTAAACTTTATGAGAAGAAATAACGCATCGTAGAAAAATTAGCTTGTTTCTCCTAAACAACACGTTGTAACTCGAGAAGATTTGCTGTGGCGTGTACGTCTAAATGTGTAGCCTCAAAAGAGAACCCACAGGAGTATTTTCTTTCGTCAAAATTTGTCAGAAAACCACGTTTTAAGGAAATCCCGCATCGTGCAAAAATATCTTGTTTTTCCTAAACAACACGTTGTAACTCGAAAAGCTTTGGTGTTGCGTGTATGTCTAAGCGTGTAGCCTCAAAAGAGAACGCAAAGGAGAGTTTTTTCTCGAAAGAATATGTAAGAATACCACGTTATTAGGAAATACAGTGTTGTAGAGTAAAGACAAATACTTACGTCTTGGAAAAACTTTACGAGAAGAAATAACGCATCGTACAAAATTAGCTTGTATCTCCTAAACAACACGTTGTAACTTAAAAAGATTTGGTGTGGCCTGTACGTCTAAACGTGTAGCCTCAAATGAGAACCCATAGGAGAATTTTCTTTGGTCAAAATTTGTCAGAAAACCATGTATTAAGGAAATTTCGTTTCGTGCGAAATTATCTTGTTTTTCCTAAACAAAACGTTTTAACTCGAAAAGCTTTGGTGTTGCGTGTATGTCTAAGCCTGTAACCTCAAAGGAGAATGCCCAGGAGAGTTTTCTCTCGAAAGAATATGTAAGAATACCACGTTATAAGGAAATACAGTGTTGCAGAGTAAAGACAAATACGTACTTATTGGAAAAACTTAAACTTTACGAGAAGAAATAAGGCATCTTACAAAATTAGTTTGTATCTCCTAAACAACACGTTATAACTTGAATAGATTTGGTGTGGTGTGTACGTCTAAACTTGTAGCCTCAAAAGAGAACCCACAGGATAATTTTCTTTCGTCAAAATTTGTCAGAAAACCACGTTTTAAGGAAGTCCCGCATCTTGCGAAATTATCTTGTTTTTCCTAAACAACACGTTGTAACTCGAAAGCTTTGGTGTTGCGTGTATGTCTAAGCGTGTAGCCTCAAAAGAGAACGCACAGGAGAGTTTTCTCTCGAAAGAATACGTAAGGATACCACGTTATAAGGAAATACAGTGTTGCAGAGTAAAGACAAATACGTACGTATTGGAAACACTTTATGAGAGAAAAAACGCATCTGGCAAAATTAGATTGTATGTCCTAAACAACTCATTGTAACTCGAAAAGATTTGGGGTGGGGTTCACGTCTAAACGTGTAGCCTCAAAAGAGTACCCACAGGAGAGTTTTATTTCGTCAAAATTTGTCAGAATACCACGTTTTAAGGAAATCCCGCATCTTGCGAAATTATCTTGTTTTTCCTAAACAACACGTTGTAAATCGAAAAGCTTTGGTGTTGCGTGAATGTTTAAGCATGTAGCCTCAAAGGAGAACGCACAGGAGAGTTTTCTCTCGAAAGAATATGCAAGAATACCACGTTATAAGGAAATACAGTGTTGCAGAGTAAAGGCAAATATGTACGTAATGGAAAAACTTAAACTTTATGAGAAGAAATAACGCATCTTAAAATATTAGCTTGTATCTCCTAAACAACACGTTGTAATTCGAAAAGATTTGGTGTGGCGTGTACGTCTAAACCTGTAGCCTCAAAAGAGATCCCACAGGAGAGTTTTCTTTGGTCAAAATTTGTCAGGAAAGCATGTTTTAAGGTAATCCCGCATCGTGCGAAATTATCTTGTTTTTCCTAAACAACATGTTGTAACTCGAAAAGCTTTGGTGTTGCGTGTATGTCTAAGCGTGTAGCCTCAAAAGTGAACGCACAGGAGAGTTTTCTCCCGAAAGAATATGTAGGAATACCACATTATAAGGAAATACAGTGTTGCAGAGTAAAGACAACTACATAATTATTGGAAACAATTAAACTTTACAAGAAGAAATAACGCATCGTAAAAAAATTAGCTTGTATCTCCTAAACAACACGTTGTAACTTAAAAAGATTTGGTGAGGCCTGTACGACTAAACGTGTAGCCTCAAAAGAGAACCAACAGGATAATTTTCTTTCGTCAAAATTTGTCAGAAAACCACGTTTTAAGGAAATCCCGCATCCTGCGAAATTATCTTGTTTTTCCTAAAAAACACGTTGTAACTCGAAAAGCTTTGGTGTTGCGTGTATGTCTAAGCGTGTAGCCTCAAAGGGGAACGCACAGGAGAGTTTTCTCTCGAAAGAATATGCAAGAATACCACGTTATAAGGAAATACAGTGTTGCAGAGTAAAGGCAAATATGTACGTAATGGAAAAACTTAAACTTTATGAGAAGAAATAACGCATCTTAAAATATTAGCTTGTATCTCCTAAACAACACGTTGTAATTCGAAAAGATTTGGTGTGGCGTGTACAGAGCCATATTGGGGCAGTCTTGCACTTGGTCAGAGTTTGACTTTGGTCAAGGTTAACTTCTCCCAGTTAGCCAGGATCCTGCTCCACCTAGGGTGGAGCGCTCGTAGTAAAGGTTAAGTTTATTGTTCCTCCAGGTATAGGGATTCCTGAATTAAACAGGTGACCCACCCAGCTGCCGGAGCAGTCAAGACGAAGACCTCCAAGAGAAGCTAGACAACTTCCACCGGAACTCAGCCTGGAGTCTGGGGGGAGGGTTTGCCCAAACTGTTAAAAGGTCCGGCGCCATTAAAGTTTACGGCTTTGATCAGTGAACATTGACTTGGCCGCACCTTCTTTTCGCTTCTCTTCCCTATGACCCCAAAATTCTCTCAACAGGTAACCCGGTTTACATGTGGCTGCGGGCAGCTACATATTGGCGCCTGAACGTGGGAGACCTGCCACGAGAGAATTTCCTGAGGTAGCCCTATCCAGCGAAGCTTCGCGGAAAAGGTGAAAATTAATGGTATCCGCACGGTAAGCAACATAGAGGTCAAAGCTAGCGCTAGTGAATTCGTGTCTATTGTTGTGAGTGCAGGAATGGATACAGTTTTTCAAGCATACTGTGTGGACCCAGCGCAGGACTGCTTGGGTTGATAAGATAGGGAAATATGGGGAAGGAATTTGGTAGGCATTTGCCCAAAGCTCGTAAGAGCTGATTTCGGCGAAAAGAAAGGGGTTTTTAAAAATAGGCATATGTCCACAGCTTCTAAGAGCTGTTTAAAGAGGAAAATGGATGCAATTGCTTAACAAGCACGCTTAACTTTCTGTGTATCTTTCCGTGTTTGTCCCGGTGCACCGACTGTCTATGTGTATGTTTATGTCCTCTCTGTGTCTTTGTGTGAATGACTGTTTCATGTTAAAAAGAAAAAATTGGTAAAGATTACATCTGCTGGTAACCTCTTGAGCTAGCCACAGTTTGTGTGGGGATTGATTCAAAGCCACGCTGCAGCAGCGTAGCTCACTCACCCAAGAGGCAAGCATGGCTGGGGAAAAAGCCGCTCTTAAAAGCCCAGAAACCTCGAGATTTGGGAAGACCTTGGTTTGGCTTGTGAAATTCATGTAGTCGCTTTATACATGTTTCTAATTGGTTTTAATGATATAAGGCTTTACATTTCTTGACTAAAGAGTTATAAATTAATTGGTTATTATGTAAAAGGTATAGTGTTATTAAGAAAAGGTTAGTTTAAAACTGGTGATTCAGTGTTAGAGCTATCTTAACTAACTACACGTGGCCTAACGCCACTCATGCCTTGTTCTTGTTTATAATTGGATTTAAAGGTATATTTTGCATGACTTGACTATAGAGTATTGGCTTAAGTCACTGGACATGATTTAAAAGGTATAATGTTATTAACAAATGTTAGGTGAAAGCTGGTAGTTTAGGGTAGTCGCCATTTTTAAACAAACACGTGGCATGACGATTAAGGCTGGTAGTTTAGGGTAGTCGCCATTTTGAACACCACGTGGCATGACGCAATCCAGGAAATACAGGCCTTTGGGACGCTCCTAAATTGGCATGGTGTTTCATGTGAATCTTGGCCTGGAGATTAGACTTAATGAAGATTAAGATTTAAAATATTGTCTCTTTAATAAGTTACACTGTTATACACTTGAACATAAGAACTGGCAGACAAACCTTGTGCTGTAAATATGTGTTTGCCATTGATTTTAAAGAAAATAGATTGTTTAAAATTGAGATTTGCTTCCAAAATTACAATTGTGCTCTAATATTGCAAGAAAACATTGAGTTACAATAAAAATCAGTGTGTCATTGGCTACAGTTTTCAGTTTGCAGGCTCGTAATTGTTAACATTTTGTAATTAAGATAATTTTGAGAGTGATGCAGCTATGGGTTTTAGAGGCCCATTGCCACTTTTCCACAAGTTTATAGGCTACAATGGTAGGAGCAAAATTTAACCCTCCAAGATTAAAAAGGAGATCTCAGTGAAAATGTATTTGATATCAAGTAGGTTCCTTTGACCATAGAATTACCGGTTTCTTTTGTTTAATCCTCAAAATGTCCTTGCAGGACAGATAGTTTGGGTCTGGTCTTAGATAAAAGGCTCAGATTAGAAGATATTTACTTTCCAGTAATCTCATACAATGTTCTTGCCACGGACTCAGGGTGGATCCTAGGGCAGAATTTTTACATTTGAGTTAATGCAAAGCTTAGAGCTGCCTCAGGGGAAGCTAGTGAGGAAGCTTGAGAAATTGTTTCTGCCTTACAGGCCCCACCTAGGGAGTGTTTGGCTAAAAAAAAAAAGTTTTTGACTTATCCAGGTGTGGGTTAAAATGCTGTTCAAATCTATGAAAGGTCAAGGAGGCTATAAAGGCATTAACATTTGGCCTGTCTACTCCCTACAAAATTATTGTAAATTTAAAGGGTTGGTTTTTTACTTTACATTCTGATAATTATAAAAGCATTTGCTTCTAATTTTAAAGAAACAACAAAGCAATTTCATTAGAAAGTTTTTGCCTCAAGGAATGGCTAACAGCCTTATGTCCTGTGAGAAAAAAATGTTTGTCTCTCTTTCAATACAAGAGTTAGGATCTTACATTTTTCAGTCTATAATCATAGAATGTTTGTTACAGGCCTTTGCTCTAACTATAGACTTTTAGAATTTTTAGGTAAATGGCTTTCAAAGGTTGTTAAGATATATTAATTGGCTTTATCTTATATTTACCTCATTTTAAGCTTGCCACAGAAGGTCTTAAACCTCTGTTTTCAAGGTAGGAAACGTTTGTTCCTTGCTTCAAGCAACAATCAAATTTATTATTAATGGTTGGTCTATTACATGGCAAGCATTTTTAGGCAAAATTAATAATTGTTATCCAAAAGATAATTTGTACTATCAGATCACATGTTTATTCCTTTAAGTTTCTCCCTGCTTCAACACAGATACCTGAATTGGGTGCTAGAGCAGCTATTTTTAAGATGTTAAAGGTCAAGCTTTTAATAATAGTAGATATACATAGCTCATGGTTTATAATTGCTTAAAATTGGTCCATTTTTAATACTGCTAATTCTTAATTTCTACAGTTTATACAAATGTGATTCAAATTTCTAAGAACAAAGGATATGTTCTCTAAATGACTGTCCTTTAGGTATTTGAAATAATTTTATATTTTGTGCACATCAAATTATAAAGATTTGTTCTTGATGTCCTCAATTTCTACCTCTACCACGTAATGGTGTTAATCCTAGAGGACTTAGTTATTACAGATAAATGATATTCATATTTCTAATTTAAAAGATTAAAAAAATATGTACATGTGACTAATGATTCATTTTTAGGCTGTCTAGTTGCAACTGCTCTAACAGAAAAAGCAACTATATTTTATATAATTACATAGTTATTGCCTATGTTATGGTTTATACTTTGTGTTCCAACTTAAATTAATAAAACAATATCTTCTTGGAAGAAAGAAGAGAGGGGAAATTGTGTCCCTGTGCATATAATTTAAATTATGCTTGCATGTTTTTAAGAAAATTTTAAAATTTGGATGCCAAGAAACTCCTTGCTAATTGTATATGACATCTTGTAATTAGACATATTGATGTCTAGGTGAAATGAAGGAATTCACTTACTAACATATGCCATGATCCTGATTTAATATTGGGGGAGAAGGCATGTCCTCTGTTTTTTCCACAGAATGCTGCAGAAGATATGCTGACTGTGCTTGCTGAATGCCCAGACCATGGTAACATAAGAGCTATATTGGGTATATGTTCTTGACTTACCTCAATTGTTAAATGTCCCAGGTTAGATAAATTGCCTAGCTTCAAGCTTTTAGACTTTGTGGGACAGAAAATAGAGACTGTTAAGCTAGCTTAGGAAAAATTAATCTAAAGAAGAGTTAAAATGACTCTTCTCCTTATTGTGTTCAGCTGACTCAACCATAGACTGGTCTAGAAATAATTCCAATATTGAAGATTCCAATTTTGAAGATGGCTAACAATCTTCAGCCAGCTGTGTTAATTTAACATATAGTCTCCACTTTTCCTGAGAAGTAACAGCTTATTTCTTGATTCACAAGGCTACCTCTCCTACCTCAGAGGCCAAGCTTTGGGTCCTTAAAGTTGTTAATTTACAACTGAATTGGATACTTCTGGGACAAGTTAATCCTATTCCACCTTTAACTCTTGACCTTGTCTGTTAAGCAGACTGGCTGTCTCCACCCAGGCTCACCTGGATGGAGAGATTGCATGTCTGTTAAAGACACTTGCAGACCCCCCTGGCTTCAAAACTTACACAAGTGGATCTCCAAAGAGGGAGCCACATAGAACTCAGATCTATGTGTGTTTGTTTATGAACAAACATGGGTACCAGCGAGACGTGCGAGGCAAAGCACTGCATGGGGAGGTGAATTTCTGCTTCTGAGTCCCCAGGAAGTACACCTAATTGCATAGGGGTTAACGTCGAGAGGCTATCCTTAAAATAATAAGGGAGCCTATTACCCCTCCTCTGAAAAAGACGTTATACAATATTTAAGAGGAATTACGGTCAATGCTTCCCCTCCTGGTTAAGGCCCGCCTTCTTATGAAGGATATTTATCCACTTGTTTTCTACCTCCTCGTGTTCAAATTAATAAAAAAAGGGAGGACATGTACAGAGCCATATTGGGGCAGTCTTGCACTTGGTCAGAGTTTGACTTTGGTCAAGGTTAACTTCTCCCAGTTAGCCAGGATCCTGCTCCACCTAGGGTGGAGCGCTCGTAGTAAAGGTTAAGTTTATTGTTCCTCCAGGTATAGGGATTCCTGAATTAAACAGGTGACCCACCCAGCTGCCGGAGCAGTCAAGACGAAGACCTCCAAGAGAAGCTAGACAACTTCCATCGGAACTCAGCCTGGAGTCTGGGGGGAGGGTTTGCCCAAACTGTTAAAAGGTCCGGCGCCATTAAAGTTTACGGCTTTGATCAGTGAACATTGACTTGGCCGCACCTTCTTTTCGCTTCTCTTCCCTATGACCCCAAAATTCTCTCAACAGGTAACCCGGTTTACATGTGGCTGCGGGCAGCTACAGTGGCGTGTACGTCTAAACGTGTAGCCTCAAAAGAGATCCCACAGGAGAGTTTTCTTTGGTCAAAATTTGTCAGGAAAGCACGTTTTAAGGAAATCCCGCATCGTGCGAAATTATCTTGTTTTTCCTAAACAACATGTTGTAACTCGAAAAGCTTTGGTGTTGCGTGTATGTCTAAGCGTGTATCCTCAAGAGTGAACGCACAGGAGAGTTTTCTCCCGAAAGAATATGTAGGAATACCACATTATAAGGAAATACAGTGTTGCAGAGTAAAGACAACTACATAATTATTGGAAACACTTAAACTTTACAAGAAGAAATAACGCATCGTAAAAAAATTAGCTTGTATCTCCTAAACAACACGTTGTAACTTAAAAAGATTTGGTGAGGCCTGTACGACTAAACGTGTAGCCTCAAAAGAGAACCCATAGGAGAAGTTTCTTTCGTCAAAATTTGTCAGAAAAGCCTGTATTAAGGAAATCCCGCATTGTGCGAAATTATCTTGTTTTTCCTAAACAACACGTTGTAACTCAAAAAGCTTTGGTGTTGCGTGAATGTCTAAGCATGTAGCCTCAAAGGAGAAAGCATAGGAGAGTTTTCTCTCGAAAGAATATGCAAGAATACCACGTTATAAGGAAATACAGTGTGGCAGAGTAAAGGCAAATATGTACGTAATGGAAACACTTAAACTTTATGAGAAGAATTAACACATCGTAAAAAAATTAGCTTGTTTCTCCTAAACAACAGGTTGTAACTCGAAAAGATTTGGTGTGGCGTGGATGTCTAAACGTGTAGCCTCAAAGGAAAACCCACAGGAGAGTTTTCTTTCGTCAAAATTTGTCAGCAAACCACGTTTTAAGGAAATCCCGCATCGTGCGAAATTATCTTGTTTTTCCTAAACAACACGTTGTAACTAGAAAAGCTTTGGTGTTGCGTGTATGTCTAAGCGTGTAGCTTCAAAG
Organism: Apodemus sylvaticus; assembly: GCF_947179515.1. Lineage (NCBI taxonomy): Eukaryota > Metazoa > Chordata > Mammalia > Rodentia > Muridae > Apodemus > Apodemus sylvaticus. The sequence goes on from NW_026263184.1 coordinate 341,233, forward strand.
GAGAACGCAGAGGAGAGTTTTCTCTCGAAAGAATATGTAAGAATACCACGTTATAAGGAAATACAGTGTTGCAGAGTAAAGGCAAATACGTACATATTGGAAACAATTAAACTTTAAGAGAAGAAATAAAGCATCTTAAAAAATTAGCATGTATCTCCAAAACAACACGTTGTAATTCGAAAAGATTTGGTGTGGCGTGTACGTCTAAATGTGTAGCCTCAAAAGGGATCCCACAGGTTCTCTTTGGAGGCTACATGCTTAGACATACACGCACCACCAAATCTTTTCGAGTTACAACGTGTTGATTAGGAAAAACAAGATAATTTCCCACGATGCGGGATTTCCTTAAAAAGTGGTTTTCTGACAAATTTTGACGTAAGAAAATTCTCCTGTGGGTTCTCTTTTGAGGCTACACATTTAGAGGTGCACGCCACACCAAATCTTTTTGAGTTACCACGTGTTGTTTAGGAGATACAAGCAAATTTTGTACCATGCATTATTTCTTCTCATAATATGTTTCCAATACGTATGTATTTGTCTTTACTCTGCAGCAATATATTTCCTTATAACGTGGTATTCTTACATATTCTTTCGAGAGAAAACTCTCCTGTGCATTCTCTTTTGAGGCTACACGCTTACACATACACCCAACACCAAAGCTTTTCGAGTTACAATGTTTTGTTTATGAAAAACAAGATAATTGCGCACAATGCGGAATTTCCTTAAAACGTGGTTTTCTGACAAATTTTGACGAAAGAAAATTCTCCTGTGGGTTCTCTTTTGAGGCTACATGTTTAGACGTACACGCCACACCAAATCTTTTCGAGTTAAAACGTGTTGTTTAGGAGATACAAGCTAATTTTGTACGATGCGTTATTTCTTCTCCTAAAGTGTTTCCAATATGTACGTATTTGTCTTTACTCTACAACACTGTATTTCCTTATAACATGGTATTCGTACATATTCTTTCGAGAGAAAACTCTCCTGTGCATTCTCTTTTGAGGCTACACGCTTAGACATACACGCAACACCAAAGCATTTCGAGTTAGAACGTGTTGTTTAGGAAAAACAAGATAATTTCTCATGATGCGGGAATTCCTTAAAACGTGGTTTTCTGACAAATTTTGAGGAAAGAAAATTCTCCTGTGGGTTTTCATTTGAGGCTAAATGTTTAGACGTACACGCCACAGCAAATGTTTTCGAGTTACAACGTGTTCTTTAGGAGATACAAGCTAATTTTTTACGATGCTTTATATCTTCTTGTAAAGTTTAAGTGTTTCCAAAAGGAACGTATTTATCTTTAATTTGCCACAATGTATTTCCTTATAACGTGGCATTCTTACATACTCGTTCGAGAGAAATCTCTACTGTGCGTTCTCTTTTGAGGCTACATGCTTAGACATACACGCAACACCAAAGATTTTCGAGTTCCAATGTGTTGTTTAGGAAAAACAAGATAGTTTCGCATGATGCGGGATTTCCTTAATAAGTGGTTTTCTGACAAATTTTGAAGAAAGAAAATTCTCCTGTGCGTTCTCTTTTGAGGCTACACGTTTAGACGTATACGCCACACCAAATCCTTTCGAGTTATAACGTGTTGTTTAGGATATACAAGCTAATTTTTTACTATGTGTTATTTCTTCTCGTAAAGCTTAAGTTTTCCAATAAGTATGTATTTGTCTTTACTCTGCAACACTGTATTTCCTTATAACGTGGTATTCCTACATATTCTTTCGGAAGAAAACTCTCCTGTGCGTTCTCTTTTGAGGCTACACGCTTAGACATACACGCAACACCAAAGCTTTTCGAGTTACAACGTGTTGTTTAGGAAAAACAAGATAATTTCGCATGATGCGTGATTTCCTTAAAACGTGGTTTTCTGACAAATATTGATGAAAGAAAATTCTCCTGTGGGTTCTCTTTTGAGGCTACACGTTTAGACATACATGCCACACCAAATCTTGTCGAGTTACAACGTGTTGTTTAGGAGATACAAGCTAATTTTACATGATGCATTATTTCTTCTCCTAAAGTGTTTCCAATAAGTACATATTTGTCTATACTCTGCAACACTGTATTTCCTTATAACGTGGTATTCTTACATATTCTTTCGAGAGAAAACTATCCTGTGCGTTCTCTTTGGAGGCTACACGCTTAGACATACACGCACCACCAAAGCTTTTCTAGTTACAACATGTTGATTAGGAAAAACAAGATAATTTCGCACGATGCGGGATTTCCTTAAAACGTGGTTTTCTGACAAATTTTGACGTAAGAAAATTCTCCTGTGGGTTCTCTTTTGAGGCTACACGTTTAGATGTACACGCCACACCAAATATTTTTGAGTTACCACGTGTTGTTTCGGAGATACAAGCTAATTTTGTACCATGCGTTATTTCTTCTCTTAATGTGTTTCCAAAACGTATGTATTTGTCTTTACTCTGCAGCAATATGTTTCCTTATAACATGGTAATCTTACATATTCTTTCGAGAGAAAACTCTCCTGTGCATTGTCTTTTGAGGCTACATGCTTAGACATACACGCAACACCAAATCCTTTCGAGTTATAACGTGTTGTTTAGGATATACAAGCTAATTTTGTACTATGTTTTGTTTCTTCTCGTAAAGTTTAAGTGTTTCCAATAAGTATTTATTTGTCTTTACTCTGCAACACTGTATTTCCTTATAAAGTGGTATTCCTACATATTCTTTCGGGAGAAAACTCTCCTGTGCGTTCTCTTTTGAGGCTACACGCTTAGACATATACGCAACACCAAAGGTTTTCGAGTTACAACATGTTGTTTAGGAAAAACAAGATAATTTCGCAGGATGCAGGATTTCCTTAAAACGTGGTTTTCTGACAAATTTTGACGAAAGAAAACTCTCCTGTGGGTTCTCCTTTGACGCTACACGTTTAGTCATTCACGCCACACCAAATCTTTTCAAGTTACAACGTGTTGTTTAGGAGATACAAGCTAAGTTTGCATGATGTGTTATTTCTTTTCGTAAAGTGTTTCCAAGAAGTGCATATTTGTCTATACTCTGCAACACTGTATTTCCTTATAATGTGGTATTCTTACATATTCTTTCGAGAGAAAACTATCCCTTGCATTCTCTTTGGAGGCTACACGCTTAGACATACACGCACCACCAAAGCTTTTCGAGTTACAACGTGTTGATTAGGAAAAACAAGATAATTTCCCACGATGCGGGATTTCCTTAAAAAGTGGTTTTCTGACAAATTTTGACGTAAGAAAATTCTCCTGTGGGTTCTCTTTTGAGGCTACACATTTAGACGTGCACGCCACACCAAATCTTTTTGAGTTACCACGTGTTGTTTAGGAGATACAAGCAAATTTTGTACCATGCATTATTTCTTCTCATAATATGTTTCCAATACATATGTATTTGTCTTTACTCTGCAGCAATATATTTCCTTATAACGTGGTATTCTTACATATTCTTTCGAGAGAAAACTCTCCTGTGCATTCTCTTTTGAGGCTACACGCTTACACATACACCCAACACCAAAGCTTTTCGAGTTACAATGTTTTGTTTATGAAAAACAAGATAATTGCGCACAATGCGGAATTTCCTTAAAACGTGGTTTTCTGACAAATTTTGACGAAAGAAAATTCTCCTGTGGGTTCTCTTTTGAGGCTACATGTTTAGACGTACACGCCACACCAAATCTTTTCGAGTTACAACGTGTTGTTTAGGAGATACAAGCTAATTTTGTACGATGCGTTATTTCTTCTCCTAAAGTGTTTCCAATATGTACGTATTTGTCTTTACTCTACAACACTGTATTTCCTTATAACATGGTATTCGTACATATTCTTTCGAGAGAAAACTCTCCTGTGCATTCTCTTTTGAGGCTACACGCTTAGACATACACGCAACACCAAAACATTTCGAGTTAGAACGTGTTGTTTAGGAAAAACAAGATAATTTCTCATGATGCGGGAATTCCTTAAAACGTGGTTTTCTGACAAATTTTGAGGAAAGAAAATTCTCCTGTGGGTTTTCATTTGAGGCTAAATGTTTAGACGTACACGCCACACCAAATGTTTTCGAGTTACAACGTGTTCTTTAGGAGATACAAGCTAATTTTTTACGATGCTTTATATCTTCTTGTAAAGTTTAAGTGTTTCCAAAAGGAACGTATTTATCTTTAATTTGCCACAATGTATTTCCTTATAACGTGGTATTCTTACATACTCGTTCGAGAGAAATCTCTACTGTGCGTTCTCTTTTGAGGCTACATGCTTAGACATACACGCAACACCAAAGATTTTCGAGTTCCAATGTGTTGTTTAGGAAAAAACAAGATAGTTTCGCATGATGCGGGATTTCCTTAATAAGTGGTTTTCTGACAAATTTTGACGAAAGAAAATTCTCCTGTGGGTTCTCTTTTGAGGCTACACGTTTAGACTTAACGCCACACCACATCCTTTCGAGTTATAACGTGTTGTTTAGGATATACAAGCTAATTTTTTACTATGTGTTACTTCTTCTCGTAAACCTTAAGTGTTTCCAATAAGTATGTATTTGTCTTTACTCTGCAACACTGTATTTCCTTATAACGTGGTATTCCTACATATTCTTTCGGAAGAAAACTCTCCTGTGCGTTCTCTTTTGAGGCTACACACTTAGACATACACGCAACAGCAAAGCTTTTCGAGTTACAACGTGTTGTTTAGGAAAAACAAGATAATTTCGCATGATGCGTGATTTCCTTAAAACGTGGTTTTCTGATAAATATTGATGAAAGAAAATTCTCCTGTGGGTTCTCTTTTGAGGCTACACGTTTAGACGTACACACCACACCTAATCCTTTCAAGTTATAACGTGTTGTTTAGGATATACAAACTAATTTTTACTATGTGTTATTTCCTCTCGCAAAGCTTAAGTGTTTCCAATAAGTATGCATTTGTCTTTACTCTGCAACACTGTATTTCCTTATAACGTAGTATTCCTACATATTCTTTCGGGAGAAAACTCTCCTGTGCGTTCTCTTTTGAGGCTACACGTTTAGACGTACACGCCACACCAAATCTTTTTGAGTTACAACTTGTTGTTTAGGAGGTACAAGCTTATTTTTTAACGATGAATTATTTCTTCTCTTAAAGTTTAAGTGTTTCCAATATGTATATATTTGCCTCTACTCTGCAACACTGTATTTCCTTATAACGTGGTATTCTTACATATTCTTTCGAGAGAAAACTCTCCTGTGCATTCTCTTTGGAGGCTACACGCTTAGACATTCACGCAACACCAAAGCTTTTCGAGTTACAACGTGTTGTTTAGGAAAAACAAGATAATTTCGCATGATGCGGGATTTCCTTAAAACGTGGTTTTCTGACAAATTTTGATGAAAGAAAATTCTTCTGTGGGTTCTCTTTTGAGGCTACACGTTTAGACGTACACGCCACACCAAATCCTTTCGAGTTATAACGTGTTGTTTAGGATATACAAACTAATATTTACTATGTGTTATTTCTTCTCGTAAAACTTAAGTGTTTCCAATAAGAATGCATTTGTCTTTACTCTGCAACACTGTATTTCCATATAACGTGGTATTCCTACATATTCTTTTGGAAGAAAACTCTCCTGTGCGTTCTCTTTTGAGGCTACACGCTTAGACATACACGCAACACCAAAGCTTTTCGAGTTACAACGTGTTGTTTAGGAAAAACAAGATAATTTCGCATGATGCTGGATTTCCTTAAAACGTGGTTTTCTGACAAATATTGATGAAAGAAAATTCTCCTGTGGGTTCTCTTTTGAGGCTACACGTTTAGACGTACACGCCACACCTAATCTTTTCAAGTTATAACGTGTTGTTTAGGATATACAAACTAATTTTTACTATGTGTTATTTCCTCTCGTAAAGCTTAAGTGTTTCCAATAAGTATGCATTTGTCTTTACTCTGCAACACTGTATTTCCTTAAAACGTGGTATTCCTACATATTCTTTCGGAAGAAAACTCTCCTGTGCGTTCTCTTTTGAGGCTACACGCTTAGACATACACGCACCACCAAAGCTTTTCGAGTTACATGTTGTTTAGGAAAAACAAGATAATTTCGCACGATGCGGTATTTCCTTAAAACGTGGTTTTCTGACAAATTTTGACGAAAGAAAACTCTCCTGTGTGTTCTCTTTTGAGGCTACACGTTTAGACATACACGCCACACCAAACCTTGTCGAGTTACAACGTGTTGTTTAGGAGATACAAGCTAATTTTGCATGATGCGTTATTTCTTCTCCTAAAGTGTTTCCAATAAGTACATATTTGTCTAAATTCTGCATCACTGTATTTCCTTATAACGTGGTATTCTTACATATTCTTTCGAGAGAAAACTATCCTGTGCATTCTCTTTGGAGGCTACACTCTTAGACATACAAGCACCACCAAAGATTTTCGAGTTACAACGTGTTGATTAGGAAAAACAAGATAATTTCCCACGATGAGGGATTTCCTAAAAACGTGGTTTTCTAACAAATTTTGACGAAAGAAAACTCTCCTGTGGGTTCTCTTTTGAGGCTACACTTTTAGACTTACACGCCACACCAAATCTTTTCGAGTTACAACGTGTTGATTAGGACATACAAGCTAGTTTTGCAAGATGCGTTATTTCTCTCATAAAGTGCTCCCATTACTTACGTATTTTCTTTACTCTGCCACACTGTATTTCCTTATAACGTGGTATTCTTACATATTCTTTCGAGAGAAAACTCTCCTGTGCGTTCTCTTTGGAGGCTACACGCTTAGACATTCACGCAACACCAAAGCTCTTCGAGTTACAACGTGTTGTTTAGGAAAAACAAGATAATTTCGCATGATGCGGGATTCCCTTAAAACGTGGTTTTCTGAAAAGTGTTGACGAAAGAAAATTCTCCTGTGGGTTCTCTTTTGAGGCTACACCTTTAGATGTACACGCCACACCAAATCCTATCGAGTTATAACCTGTTGTTTAGGATATACAAGCTAATTTTGTACTATGTGTTATTTCTTCTCGTAAAGCTTAACTGTTTCCAATAAGTATGTATTTGTCTTTACTCTGCAACACTGTATTTCCTTATAACGTGGTATTCCTACAAATTCTTTCGGGAGAAAACTCCCCTGTGCGTTCTCTTTTGAGGCTACACTTTTAGACGTACACGCCACACCAAATCTTTTTGAGTTACAACTTGTTGTTTAGGAGATACAAGCTAATTTTTTTACGATGAATTATTTCTTCTCGTAAAGTTTAAGTGTTTCCAATACGTATGTACTTGCCTCTACTCTGCCACACTGTATTTCCTTATAACGTGATATTCTTACATATTCTTTCGAGAGAAAACTCTCCTGTGCGTTCTCTTTGGAGGCTACACGCTTAGACATTCACCCAACACCAAAGCTTTTCGAGTTACAACGTGTTGTTTAGGAAAAACAAGATAATTTCGCATGATGCAGGATTTCCTTAAAACGTGGTTTTCTGACAAATTTTGACGAAAGAAAATTCTCCTGTGGGTTCTCTTTTGAGGCTACACGTTTAGTCGTACACGCCACACCAAATCCTTTCGAGTTATAACTTGTTGTTTAGGATATACAAGCTAATTTTGTACTATGTGTTATTTCTTCTCGTAAAGCTTAAGTGTTTCCAATAAGTATGTATTTGTCTTTACTCTGCAACACTGTATTTCCTTATAACGTGGTATTCCTACATATTCTTTCGGAAGAAAACTCTCCTGTGCGTTCTCTCTTGAGGCTCTACGCTTAGACATACACGCACCACGAAAGCTTTTCGAGTTACAACATGTTGTTTAGGATAAACAAGTTAATTTCGCACGATGCGGTATTTCCTTAAAACGTGGTTTTCTGACAAATTTTGACGAAAGAAAACTCTCCTGTGGGTTCTCTTTTGAGGCTACACGTTTAGACATACATGCCACACCAAATCTTTTCGAGTTACAACGTGTTGTTTAGGAGATACAAGCTAATTTTACATGATGCGTTATTTCTTCTCCTAAAGTGTTTCCAATAAGTACATATTTGCCTATACTCTGCAACACTGTATTTCCTTATAACGTGGTATTCTTACATATTCTTTCGAGAGAAAACTATCCTGTGCGTTCTCTTTGGAGGCTACACGCTTAGACATACACGCACCACCAAAGCTTTTCGAGTTACAACGTGTTGATTAGGAAAAACAAGATAATTTCGCACGATGCGGGATTTCCTTAAAACGTGGTTTTCTGACAAATTTTGACGTAAGAAAATTCTCCTGTGGGTTCTCTTTTGAGGCTACACGTTTAGATGTACACACCACACCAAATATTTTTGAGTTACCACGTGTTGTTTCGGAGATACAAGCTAATTTTGTACCATGCGTTATTTCTTCTCTTAATGTGTTTCCAAAACGTATGTATTTGTCTTTACTCTGCAGCAATATGTTTCCTTATAACATGGTATTCTTACATATTCTTTCGAGAGAAAACTCTCCTGTGCATTCTCTTTTGAGACTACATGCTTAGACATACACGCAACACCAAATCCTTTCGAGTTATAACGTGTTGTTTAGGATATACAAGCTAATTTTGTACTATGTTTTATTTCTTCTCGTAAAGTTTAAGTGTTTCCAATAAGTATGTATTTGTCTTTACTCTGCAACACTGTATTTCCTTATAACGTGGTATTCCTACATATTCTTTCGGGAGAAAACTCTCCTGTGCGTTCTCTTTTGAGGCTACACGCTTAGACATATACGCAACACCAAAGCTTTTCGAGTTACAACATGTTGTTTAGGAAAAACAAGATAATTTCGCAGGATGCAGGATTTCCTTAAAACGTGGTTTTCTGACAAATTTTGACGAAAGAAAACTCTCCTGTGGGTTCTCCTTTGAGGCTACACGTTTAGTCGTTCACGCCACACCAAATCTTTTCGAGTTACAACGTGTTGTTTAGGAGATACAAGCTAAGTTTGCATGATGCGTTATTTCTTTTCGTAAAGTGTTTCCAATAAGTACATATTTGTCTATACTCTGCAACATTGTATTTCCTCATAACGTGGTATTCTTACATATTCTTTCGAGAGAAAACTATCCCTTGCGTTCTCTTTGGAGGCTACACGCTTAGACATACACGCACCACCAAAGCTTTTCGAGTTACAACGTGTTGATTAGGAAAAACAAGATAATTTCCCACGATGCGGGATTTCCTTAAAAAGTGGTTTTCTGACAAATTTTGACGTAAGAAAATTCTCCTGTGGGTTCTCTTTTGAGGCTACACATTTAGACGTGCATGCCACACCAATTCTTTTTGAGTTACCACGTGCTGTTTAGGAGATACAAGCAAATTTTGTACCATGCATTATTTCTTCTCATAATATGTTTCCAATACGTATGTATTTGTCTTTACTCTGCAGCAATATATTTCCTTATAACGTGGTATTCTTACATATTCTTTCGAGAGAAAACTCTCCTGTGCGTTCTCTTTGGAGGCTAAACGCTTACACATACACCCAACACCAAAGCTTTTCGAGTTACAACGTGTTGATTAGGAAAAACAAGATAATTGCGCACAATGCGGGATTTCCTTAAAACGTGGTTTTCTGACAAATTTTGATGTAAGAAAATTCTCCTGTGGGTTCTCTTTTGAGGCTACACGTTTAGATGTACACACCACACCAAATATTTTTGAGTTACCACGTGTTGTTTCGGAGATACAAGCTAATTTTGTACCATGCGTTATTTCTTCTCTTAATGTGTTTCCAAAACGTATGTATTTGTCTTTACTCTGCAGCAATATGTTTCCTTATAACATGGTATTCTTACATATTCTTTCGAGAGAAAACTCTCCTGTGCATTCTCTTTTGAGACTACATGCTTAGACATACACGCAACACCAAATCCTTTCGAGTTATAACGTGTTGTTTAGGATATACAAGCTAATTTTGTACTATGTTTTATTTCTTCTCGTAAAGTTTAAGTGTTTCCAATAAGTATGTATTTGTCTTTACTCTGCAACACTGTATTTCCTTATAACGTGGTATTCCTACATATTCTTTCGGGAGAAAACTCTCCTGTGCGTTCTCTTTTGAGGCTACACGCTTAGACATATACGCAACACCAAAGCTTTTCGAGTTACAACATGTTGTTTAGGAAAAACAAGATAATTTCGCAGGATGCAGGATTTCCTTAAAACGTGGTTTTCTGACAAATTTTGACGAAAGAAAACTCTCCTGTGGGTTCTCCTTTGAGGCTACACGTTTAGTCGTTCACGCCACACCAAATCTTTTCGAGTTACAACGTGTTGTTTAGGAGATACAAGCTAAGTTTGCATGATGCGTTGTTTCTTTTCGTAAAGTGTTTCCAATAAGTACATATTTGTCTATACTCTGCAACATTGTATTTCCTCATAACGTGGTATTCTTACATATTCTTTCGAGAGAAAACTATCCCTTGCGTTCTCTTTGGAGGCTACACGCTTAGACATACACGCACCACCAAAGCTTTTCGAGTTACAACGTGTTGATTAGGAAAAACAAGATAATTTCCCACGATGCGGGATTTCCTTAAAAAGTGGTTTTCTGACAAATTTTGACGTAAGAAAATTCTCCTGTGGGTTCTCTTTTGAGGCTACACATTTAGACGTGCATGCCACACCAATTCTTTTTGAGTTACCACGTGTTGTTTAGGAGATACAAGCAAATTTTGTACCATGCATTATTTCTTCTCATAATATGTTTCCAATACGTATGTATTTGTCTTTACTCTGCAGCAATATATTTCCTTATAACGTGGTATTCTTACATATTCTTTCGAGAGAAAACTCTCCTGTGCATTCTCTTTTGAGGCTAAACGCTTACACATACACCCAACACCAAAGCTTTTCGAGTTACAATGTTTTGTTTATGAAAAACAAGATAATTGCGCACAATGCGGGATTTCCTTAAAACGTGGTTTTCTGACAAATTTTGACGAAAGAAAATTCTCCTGTGGGTTCTCTTTTGAGGCTACATGTTTAGACGTACACGCCACACCAAATCTTTTCGAGTTACAACGTGTTGTTTAGGAGATACAAGCTAATTTTGTACGATGCGTTATTTCTTCTCCTAAAGTGTTTCCAATATGTACGTATTTGTCTTTACTCTACAACACTGTATTTCCTTATAACATGGTATTCGTACATATTCTTTCGAGAGAAAACTCTCCTGTGCATTCTCTTTTGAGGGTACACGCTTAGACATACACGCAACACCAAAACATTTTGAGTTAGAACGTGTTGTTTAGGAAAAACAAGATAATTTCTCATGATGCGGGAATTCCTTAAAACGTGGTTTTCTGACAAATTTTGAGGAAAGAAAATTCTCCTGTGGGTTTTCATTTGAGGCTAAATGTTTAGGCGTACACGCCACACCAAATGTTTTCGAGTTACAACGTGTTCTTTAGGAGATACAAGCTAATTTTTTACGATGCTTTATATCTTCTTGTAAAGTTTAAGTGTTTCCAAAAGGAACGTATTTATCTTTAATTTGCCACAATGTATTTCCTTATAACGTGGTATTCTTACATACTCGTTCGAGAGAAATCTCTCCTGTGCGTTCTCTTTTGAGGCTACATGGTTAGACATACACGCAAACCCAAAGATTTTCGAGTTACAATGTGTTGTTTAGGAAAAACAAGATAGTTTCGCATGATGCGGGATTTCCTTAATAAGTGGTTTACTGACAAATTTTGAAGAAAGAAAATTCTCCTGTGGGTTCTCTTTTGAGGCTACACGTTTAGACGTACATGCCACACCAAATCTTTTCGAGTTACAACGTGTTGTTTAGGAGATACAAACTAATCTTTTACGATGCGTCATTTCTTCTCATAGAGTGTTTCAAATACATATGTATTTGTCTTTACTCTGCAAAACTGTATTTCCTTATAATGTGGTATTCTTACATGTTCTTTCGAGAGAAAATTCTCCTGTGCGTTCTCTTTTGAGGCTACACGCTTAGACATACAGGCAACATCAAAACTTTTCGAGTTACAACGTGTTGTTTAGGAAAAACAAGATAATTTCGCACGATGAGTGATTTCCTTAAAACATGGATTTCTGACAAATTTTAACAAACAAAAATTCTCCTGTGGGTTCTCTTTTGAGGCTACACGTTTAGACGTACACGCCACACCAAAACTTTTCGAGTTACAATGTGTTGTTTAGGAGATCAAGCTAATTTTGTATGATGCGTTATTTCTTCTCGTAAAGTGTTTCCAATACGTACGTATTTGCCTTTAGTCTGCAACACTGTATTTCCTTATAACGTGGTATTCTTACATATTCTTTCGAGAGAAAACTCTCCTGTGCGTCCACTTTTGAGGCTACACGCTTAGACATACACGCAACACCAAAGTTTTTCGCATTACAACGTGTTGTTTAGGAAAAACAAGATAATTTCGCACGATGAGGGATTTCCTTAATACGTGGTTTTCTGACAAATTTTGACAAAAGAAATTTCTCCTATTGGTTCTCTTTTGAGACTACACGTTTAGACGTACAGGTCACACCAAATCTTTTTAAGTTTCAACGTGATGTTTAGGAGATACAGGCTAATTTGGTACGATGCGTTATTTCTTCTCATAAAGTTTTCCAATAAGTAAGTATTTGTCTTTACTCTGCAACACTGTATTTCCTTATAAGGTGGTATTCTTACATATTTTTTCGAGAGAAAACTCTCCTGTGCATTCTCATATGAGGCTACACGCTGAAACATACATGCAACACCAAAGCTTTTCGAGTTACAACGTGTTGTTTAGGAAGAACAAGATAATTTCTCACGATGCTGGATCTCCTTAAAACGTGGTTTTCTGACGAATTTTGACGAAAGAAAATTCTCCTGTGGGTTCTCTTTTGAGGCTAAACATTTAGACGTACACGCCACACCAAATCTTTTTGAGTTACAACTTGTTGTTTAGGAGATACAAGCTAATTTTTTAACGATGAATTATATCTTCTCGTAAAGTTTAAGTGTTTCCAATACGTATATATTTGCCTCTACTCTGCAAGACTGTATTTCCTTATAACGTGGTATTCTTACATATTCTTTCGAGAGAAAACTCTCCTGTGCATTCTCTTTGGAGGCTACATACTTAGACATTCACGCAACACCAAAGCTTTTCGAGTTACAACGTGTTGTTTAGGAAAAACAAGATAATTTCGCATGATGCGGGATTTCCTTAAAACGTGGTTTTCTGACAAATTTTGACGAAAGAAAATTCTCCTGTGGGTTCTGTTTTGAGGCTTCACGTTTAGTCGTACACGCCACACCAAATCCTTTCGAGTTATAACGTGTTGTTTAGGATATACAAGCTAATTTTGTACTATGTGTTATTTCTTCTCGTAAAGTTTAAGTGTTTCCAATAAGAATGTATTTGTCTTTAATCTACAACACTGTATTTCCTTATAACGTAGTATTCCTACATATTCTTTCGGGAGAAAACTCTCCTGTGCGTTCTCTTTTGAGGCTACACGTTTAGACGTACACGCCACACCAAAACTTTTTGAGTTACAGCTTGTTGTTTAGAAGATACGAGCTAATTTTTTAACGATGAATTATTTCTTCTCGTAAAGTTTAAGTGTTTCCAATATGTATATATTTGCCTCTACTCTGCAACACTGTATTTCCTTATAACGTGGTATTCTTACATATTCTTTCGAGAGAAAACTCTCCTGTGCGTTCTCTTTGGAGGCTACACGCTTAGACATTCACGCAACACCAAAGCTTTTCGAGCTACAATGTGTGTTGATTAGGAAAAACAAGATAATTTTGCACGATGCCGGATTTCCTTAAAACGTGGTTTTCTGACAAATTTTGATGAAAGAAAATTCTCCTGTGGGTTCTCTTTTGAGGCTACACGTTTAGATGTACACGCCACACCAAATCTTTTTGAGTTTACACGTGTTGTTTCGGAGATACAAGCTAATTTTGTACCATGAGTTATTTCTTCTCATAATGTGTTTCCAATACGTACATATTTGTCTTTACTCTGCAGCAATATATTTCCTTATAACGTGGTATTCTTACATATTCTTTCAAGAGAAAACTCTCCTGTGCATTCTCTTTTGAGGCTACACGCTTAGGCATACAAGCAACACCAAAGATTTTCTAGCTTCAACGTGTTGTTTAGGAACAACAAGATAATTTCGCATGATGCGGGATTTCCTTAAAACGTGGTTTTCTGACAAATTTTGAGGAAAGAAAACTCTCCTGTGGGTTCTTTTTTGAGGCTACACTTTTAGACGTACACGCCACACCAAATCTTTTCGAGTTACAACGTGTTGTTTAGGACATACATGCTAATTTTGCAAGATGCGTTATTTCTCTCATAAAGTGCTTCCATTACATATGTATTTGTCTTTACTCTGTCACACTGTATTTCCTTATAACGTGGTATTCTTACATATTCTTTCGAGAGAAAACTCTCCTGTGCGTTCTCTTTTGGGGCTACATGCTTACAGATACACCCAACACCAAAGCTTTTCAAGTTAAAACGTGTTGTTTAGGAACAACTAGATAATTTCTCACGAAGCGGGATTTCCTTAAAATGTGGTTTTCTGAAAAATTTTGACGAAAGAAAATTCTCCTGTGGGTTCTCTTTTGAGGCTACACGTTTAGACGTACACGCCACACCAAATCCTTTCGAGTTACAAGTGTTGTTTAGGAGATACAAGCTAATTTTTTATGATGCTTTTTTTCATCTCTTAAAGTTTATGGGTTTCCAATACATACATATTTGTCTTTACTCAGCAACAATGTATTTCCTTATAACGTGGTATTCTTACATATCCATTCAAGAGAAAACTCTCCTGTGCGTTCTTTTTTGAGGCTACACGCTTTGATATACACGCAACACCAAAGCTTTTCGCGTTACAACATGTTGTTTAGGAAAAAACAAGATAATTTCGCACGATGAAGGATTTCCTTAATACGTGGTTTTCTGAAAATTTTGACCAAAGAAAATTCTCCTATGCATTCTCTTTTGAGACTACACGTTTAGATGTACAGGCCACACCAAATCTTTTTAAGTTACAACGTGTTGTTTAGGAAATACAAGCTAATTTTGTACGATGCGTTATTTCTTCTCGTAAAGTTTTTCCAATAAATAAGTATTTGTCTTTACTCTGCAAACCTGTATTTCCTTATAACGTAGTATTCTTACATATTTTTGAGAGAAAACTCTCCTGTGCATTCTCATTTGAGGCTACACGCTTAGACATACACGCAACAGCAAAGCATTTCGAGTTACAACGTGTTGTTTAGGAAGAACAAGATAATTTCTCACGATGCAGGATTTCCTTAAAACGTGGTTTTCTGACAAATTTTGACGAAAGAAAATTCTCCTGTGGGTTCTCTTTTGAGGCTACACGTTTAGACGTACACGCCACACCAAATCTTTTCGAGATACAACGTGTTGTTTAGGAGATACAAGCTAATTTTGCATGATGCGTTATTTCTTCTCGTAAAGTGTTTCCAATAAGTACATATTTGTCTATACTCTGCAACACTGTATTTCCTTATATCGTGGTATTCCTACATATTCTTTCGAGAGAAAACTACCCTGTGCGTTCTCTTTGGAGGCTACACGCTTAGACATACATGCAACAACAAAGCTTTTCGAGTTACAACGTGTAGATTAGGAAAAACAGGATAATTTCTCACGATGCGGGATTTCCTTAAAATGTGGTTTTCTGACAAATTTTGACGTAAGAAAATTCTCCTGTGGGTTCTCATTTGAGGCTACACATTTAGACGTACACGCCACACCAAATCTTTTTGAGTTACCACGTGTTGTTTAGGAGATACAAGCTAATTTTGTACCATGCGTTATTTTTTCTCATAATATGTTTCCAATACGTATGTATTTGTCTTTACTCTGCAGCAATATATTACCTTATAACGTGGTATTCTTACATATTCTTTCGAGAGAAAGCTCTCCTGTGCATTC
Source organism: Apodemus sylvaticus (assembly GCF_947179515.1). NCBI lineage: Eukaryota > Metazoa > Chordata > Mammalia > Rodentia > Muridae > Apodemus > Apodemus sylvaticus. The sequence continues at coordinate 357,212 of NW_026263184.1, forward strand.
TATTTTGAGGCTACACGCTTACACATACACCCAACACCAAAGCTTTTCGAGTTACAATGTTTTGTTTATGAAAAACAAGGTAATTGCGCACAATGCGGGATTTCCTTAAAACGTGGTTTTCTGACAAATTTTGACGAAAGAAAATTCTCCTGTGGGTTCTCCTTTGAGGCTACATGTTTAGACGTACACGCCACACCAAATCTTTTCGAGTTACAACGTGTTGTTTAGGAGATACAAGCTAATTTTGTACGATGCAATATTTCTTCTCCTAAAGTGTTTCCAATACTTACATATTTGTCTTTATTCTACAACACTGTATTTCCTTATAACATGGTATTCGTACATATTCTTTCGAGAGAAAACTCTCCTGTGCATTCTCTTTTGAGGCTACACGCTTAGACATACACGCAACACCAAAGCATTTCGAGTTAGAACGTGTTGTTTAGGAGAAACAAGATAATTTCGCACGATGCGGGAATTCCTTAAAACGTGGTTTTCTGACAAATTTTGAGGAAAGAAAATTCTCCTGTGGGTTTTCATTTGAGGCTAAACGTTTAGACGTACACGCCACACCAAATGTTTTCGAGTTACAACGTGTTGGTTAGGAGATACAAGCTAATTTTTTACGATGCTTTATATCTTCTTGTAAAGTTTAAGTGTTTCCAAAAGGAACTAATTTATTTTTAATTTGTCACAATGTATTTCCTTATAACGTGGTATTTTTACATACTCGTTCGATAGAAAGTTCTCCGGTGATTTCTCTTTTGAGGCTACATGCTTAGACATACACGCAACACCAAAGATTTTCGAGTTACAATGTGTTGTTTAGGAAAAACAAGATAGTTTCGCACGATGCGGGATTTCCTTAATAAGTGGTTTTCTGACAAATTTTGACGAAAGAAAATTCTCCTGTGGGTTCTCTTTTGAGGCTACACATTTAGACGTACATGCCACACCAAATCTTTTCGAGTTACAACGTGTTGTTTAGGAGATACAAACTAATTTTTTACGATGCGTTATTCCTTCTCATAAAGTGTTTCAAATACATACGTATTTGTCTTTACTCTGCAAAACTGTATTTCCTTATAATGTTGTATTCTTACATGTTCTTTCGAGAGAAAACTCTTCTGTGCATTCTCTTTTGAGGCTACACGCTTAGACATTCACACAACACCAAATCTTTTCGAGGTACAACGTGTTGTTTAGGAAAAACAAGATAATTTAACATGATGCGGGATTTCCATAAAACATGGTTTTCTGACAAATTTGGCAAAAGAAAATTCTCCTGTGGGTTCTCTTTTGAGGCTACACGTTTAGACGTACATGCCAAACCAAATCATTTTGAGTTACATCGTGTTGTTTAGGAGATACAAGCTAATTTTTTATGATGCGTTATTTCTTCTCGTAAAGTTTTTCCAATAAATAAGTATTTGTCTTTACTCTGCAAAACTGTATTTCCTTATAACATGGTATCTTACATATTCTTTCGAGAGAAAACTATCCTGTGCGTTCTCTTTGGAGGCCACACGCTTAGACATACACTCAAGACAAAAGCTTTTCGAGTTACAACGTGTTGATTAGGAAAAACAAGATAATTTCGCACGATGCGGGATTTCCTTAAAATGTGGTTTTCTGACAAATTTTGATGTAAGAAAATTCTCCTGTGGGTTCTCTTTTGAGGCTACACATTTAGACGTACACGCCACACCAAATCTTTTTGAGTTACCACGTGTTGTTTAGGAGATACAAGCTAATTTTGTACCATGCATTATTTCTTCTCATAATATGTTTCCAATACGTATGTATTTGCCTCTACTCTGCAGCAATGTATTTCCTTATAACGTGGTATTCTTACATATTCTTTCGAGAGAAAACTCTCCTGTGCATTCTCTTTTGAGGCCACACACTTGCACATACACCCAACACCAAAGCTTTTAGAGTTACAATGTTTTGTTTATGAAAAACAAGATAATTGCGCACAATGCGGGATTTCCTTAAAACGTGGATTTCTGACAAATTTTGATGAAAGAAAATTCTCCTGTGGGTTCTCTTTTGAGGCTACATGTTTAGACGTACACGCCACAACAAATCTTTTCGAGTTACAACGTGTTGTGTAGGAGATACAAGCTCATTTTGTACGATGATTTATTTCATCTCGTAAAGTTTATGGGTTTCCAATACATACGTATTTGTCTTTATTCTGCAACACTGTATTTCCTTATAACGTGGTATCCTTACAAATTCTATCAAGAAAAAACTCTCCTGTGCATTCTCTTTTGAGGCTACACGCTTAGACATACACGCAACACCAAAGCTTTCGAGTTACAACGTGTTGTTTAGGAAAAACAAGATAATTTCGCACGATGCGGGATTTACTTAAAACGTGGTTTCTGAAAAATTTTGACGAAAGAAAATTCTCCTGTGGGTTCTCTTTTGAGGCTACACGTTTAGACGTACACGCCACACCAAATCTTTTCGAGTTACAACGTGTTGTTTAGGAGATACAAGCTAATTTTGTACGATGCGTTATTTCTTCTAGTAAAGTGTTTCCAATACGTACGTATTTGGCTTTAGTCTGCAACACTGTATTTCCTTATAACGTGGTATTCTTACATATTCTTTCGAGAAAAAACTCTCCTGTGCATCCTTTTTTGAGGCTACACGCTTAGACATACACGCAACACCAAAGCTTTTCGCGTTAAAACGTGTTGTTTAGGAAAAACCAGATAATTTCGCACAATGAGGGATTTCCTTAATACGTGGTTTTCTGACATATTTTGACCAAAGAAAATTCTCCTATGGGTTCTCTTTTGAGACTACACGTTTAGACGTACAGGCCAGTCCAAATCTTTTTTAAGTTACAACGTGTTGTTTAGGCGATACAAGCTAATTTTGTACGATGCGTTATTTCTTCTTGTAAAGTTTTTCCAATAAATAAGTATTTGTCTTTACTCTGCAACACTGTATTTCCTTATAACGTGTCATTCTTACATATTCTTTCGAGAAAAAACTCTCCTCTGCCTTCTCTTTTGGGGCTACATGCTTAGACATACACCCAACACCAAAGCTTTTCGAGTTAAAACGTGTTGTTTAGGAAGATCTAGATAATTTCTCACGATGCGTGATTTCCTTAAAACGTGGTTTTCTGACAAAATTTGATGAAAGAAAATTGTCCTATGTGTTCTCTTTTGAGGCTAAACGTTTAGACGTACACACCACACCAAATCTTTTCGGGTTACAACGTGTTGTTTAGGAGATACTAGCTAATTTTTTACGATGCTTTATTTCATCTCGTAAAGTTTATGGGTTTCCAATACATACGTATTTGTCTTTACTCTGCAACACTGTATTCCCTTATAACGTGGTATTCTTACATATTCTTTCGAGAGAAAACTCTCCTGTGTGTTCTCTTTTGAGGCTACACGCTTAGACATACACGCAACACCAAAGCTTTTCGAGTTACAATGTGTTGTTTAGGAAAAACAACATAATTTCGCACGATGCGGGATTTCCTTAAAACGTGGATTTCTGAAAATTTTTGACGAAAGAAAATTGTCCTGTGTGTTCTCTTTTGAGGCTACACGTTTAGACGTACACGCCACACCAAATCCTTTCGAGTTACAACGTGTTGTTTAGGAGATACAAGCTAATTTTCTATGATGCGTTATTTCTTCTCGTAACGTGTTTCCAATACGTACATATTTGCCTTTAGTCTGCAACACTGTATTTCCTTATAACGTGGTATTCTTACATATTCTTTCGAGAGAAAACTCTCCTGTGTGTTCCCCTTTGAGGCTACACGCTTAGACATACAGGCAACACCAAAGCTTTTCGCGTTACAACGTGTTGATTAGGAAAAACAATATAATTTCGCGCGATGCGGGATTTCCTTATTAAGTGGTTTTCTGACAAATTTTGACCAAGGAAAATTCTCCTATGGGTTCTCTTTTGAGGCTACACGTTTAGACGTACAGGCCACACCTAATCTTTTTAAGGTACAACGTGTTGTTTAGGAGATACAATCTAATTTTGTACGATAGGTTATTTCTTCTCAGAAAGTATTTCTAATAAGTAAAAATATGTCTTTACTCTGCAACACTGTATTTCCTTATAACGTGGTATTCTTACATATTCTTTCGAGAGAAAACTCTCCTGTGCGTTCTCATTTGAGGCTACACGCTTAGACATACACGCAACACCAAAGTTTTTCGAGTTACAATGTGTTGTTTAGGAAGAACAAGATAATTTCCCACGATGCGGGATTTCCTTAAAACGTGGTTTTCTGACAAATTTTGATGAAAGAAAATTCTCCTGTGGGTTCTCTATTAAGGCTACACGTTTAGACGTACACACCACACCAAATCTTTTTGAGTTACAACGTGTTGTTTAGGAGATACAAGCTAATTTTTTTTATGATGCCTTATTTCTTCTCGTAAAGTTTAAGTGTTTCCAATACGTATGAATTTGCCTTTACTCTGCAACACTGTATTTCCTTATTACGTGGTATTCTTACATATTCTTTCGACAGTAAACTCTCCTGTGCGTTCTCTTTGGAGGCTACACGCCTAGACATACACGCCTAGACATACACACAACACCAAAGCTTTTCGAGTTACAACGTGTTGTTTAGGAAAAACAAGATAATTTCGCATGATGCGGGATTTCCTTAAAACGTGGTTTTCTGACAAATTTTGAAGAAAGAAAATTCTCCTGTGGGTTCTCTTTTGAGGGTACACGTTTAGACATACACGCCACACCAAATCCTTTCGAGTTATAACGTGTTGTTTAGGAGATACAAATTAATTTTTTACTATGTGTTATTTCTTCTCGTAAAGTTTAAGTGTTTCCAATAAGTATGTATTTGTCTTTACTCTGCAACACTATATTTCCTTATAACGTGGTATTCTTACATATTCTTTCGGGAGAAAACTCTCCTGTGCGTTCTCTTTTGAGGCTACACGCTTAGAAATACACGCAACACCAAAGCTTTTCGAGTTACAATGTGTTGTTTAGGAAAAACAAGATATTTTCGCACGATGCGGGATTTCCGTAAAACGTGGTTTTTGACAAATTTTGACCAAAGAAAACTCTCCTGTGGATTCTCTTTTGAGGCTACACGTTTAGACGTACACACCACACCAAATCTTTTCCAGTTACAACGTGTTGCTTAGGAGATACAAGCTAATTTTGCATGATGCTTTATTTCTTCTCGTAAAGTGTTTCCAATAAGTATGTATTTGTCTATACTCTGCAACACTGTATTTCCTTATAACGTGGTATTCTTACATATTCTTTCGAGAGAAAACTCTCCTGGGCATTCCCCTTTGAGGCTACGCACTTAGACATACACGCAACACCAAAGCTTTTCGAGTTACAACGTGTTGTTTAGGAAAAACAAGATAATTACGCACGATGCGGGATTTCCTTAATAAGTGGTTTTCTGACAAATTTTGACCAAGGAAAATTCCTCTATGGGTTCTCTTTTGTGGCTACACGTTTAGATGTACAGGCCACACCAAATCTTTTTAAGTTACAACGTGTTGTTTAGGAAATACAAGCTAATTTTGTACGATGCGTTATTTTTCTCGTAAAGTTTTTCCAATAAATAAGTATTTGTCTTTACTCTGCAAACCTGTATTGCCTTATAACGTAGTATTCTTACATATTTTTGAGAGAAAACTCTCCTGTGCATTCTCATTTGAGGCTACACGCTTAGACATACACGCAACAGCAAAGCATTTCGAGTTACAACGTGTTGTTTAGGAAGAACAAGATAATTTCTCACGATGCAGGATTTCCTTAAAACGTGGTTTTCTGACAAATTTTGACGAAAGAAAATTCTCCTGTGGGTTCTCTTTTGAGGCTACACGTTTAGACGTACACGCCACACCAAATCTTTTCGAGATACAACGTGTTGTTTAGGAGATACAAGCTAATTTTGCATGATGCGTTATTTCTTCTCGTAAAGTGTTTCCAATAAGTACATATTTGTCTATACTCTGCAACACTGTATTTCCTTATATCGTGGTATTCCTACATATTCTTTCGAGAGAAAACTACCCTGTGCGTTCTCTTTGGAGGCTACACGCTTAGTCATACATGCAACAACAAAGCTTTTCGAGTTACAACGTGTAGATTAGGAAAAACAGGATAATTTTTCACGATGCGGGATTTCCTTAAAATGTGGTTTTCTGACAAATTTTGACGTAAGAAAATTCTCCTGTGGGTTCTCATTTGAGGCTACACATTTAGACGTACACGCCACACCAAATCTTTTTGAGTTACCACATGTTGTTTAGGAGATACAAGCTAATTTTGTACCATGCGTTATTTTTTCTCATAATATGTTTCCAATACGTATGTATTTGTCTTTACTCTGCAGCAATATATTACCTTATAACGTGGTATTCTTACATATTCTTTCGAGAGAAAGCTCTCCTGTGCATTCTATTTTGAGGCTACACGCTTACACATACACCCAACACCAAAGCTTTTCGAGTTACAATGTTTTGTTTATGAAAAACAAGATAATTGCGCACAATGCGGGATTTCCTTAAAACGTGGTTTTCTGACAAATTTTGACGAAAGAAAATTCTCCTGTGGGTTCTCCTTTGAGGCTACATGTTTAGACGTACACGCCACACCAAATCTTTTCGAGTTACAACGTGTTGTTTAGGAGATACAAGCTAATTTTGTACGATGCAATATTTCTTCTCCTAAAGTGTTTCCAATACTTACATATTTGTCTTTATTCTACAACACTGTATTTCCTTATAACATGGTATTCGTACATATTCTTTCGAGAGAAAACTCTCCTGTGCATTCTCTTTTGAGGCTACACGCTTAGACATACACGCAACACCAAAGCATTTCGAGTTAGAACGTGTTGTTTAGGAGAAACAAGATAATTTCGCACGATGCGGGAATTCCTTAAAACGTGGTTTTCTGACAAATTTTGAGGAAAGAAAATTCTCCTGTGGGTTTTCATTTGAGGCTAAACGTTTAGACGTACACGCCACACCAAATGTTTTCGAGTTACAACGTGTTGGTTAGGAGATACAAGCTAATTTTTTACGATGCTTTATATCTTCTTGTAAAGTTTAAGTGTTTCCAAAAGGAACTAATTTATTTTTAATTTGTCACAATGTATTTCCTTATAACGTGGTATTTTTACATACTCGTTCGATAGAAAGTTCTCCGGTGATTTCTCTTTTGAGGCTACATGCTTAGACATACACGCAACACCAAAGATTTTCGAGTTACAATGTGTTGTTTAGGAAAAACAAGATAGTTTCGCACGATGCGGGATTTCCTTAATAAGTGGTTTTCTGACAAATTTTGACGAAAGAAAATTCTCCTGTGGGTTCTCTTTTGAGGCTACACATTTAGACGTACATGCCACACCAAATCTTTTCGAGTTACAACGTGTTGTTTAGGAGATACAAACTAATTTTTTATGATGCGTTATTCCTTCTCATAAAGTGTTTCAAATACATACGTATTTGTCTTTACTCTGCAAAACTGTATTTCCTTATAATGTTGTATTCTTACATGTTCTTTCGAGAGAAAACTCTTCTGTGCATTCTCTTTTGAGGCTACACGCTTAGACATTCACACAACACCAAATCTTTTCGAGGTACAACGTGTTGTTTAGGAAAAACAAGATAATTTAACATGATGCGGGATTTCCATAAAACATGGTTTTCTGACAAATTTGGCAAAAGAAAATTCTCCTGTGGGTTCTCTTTTGAGGCTACACGTTTAGACGTACATGCCAAACCAAATCATTTTGAGTTACATCGTGTTGTTTAGGAGATACAAGCTAATTTTTTATGATGCGTTATTTCTTCTCGTAAAGTTTTTCCAATAAATAAGTATTTGTCTTTACTCTGCAAAACTGTATTTCCTTATAACATGGTATCTTACATATTCTTTCGAGAGAAAACTATCCTGTGCGTTCTCTTTGGAGGCCACACGCTTAGACATACACTCAAGACAAAAGCTTTTCGAGTTACAACGTGTTGATTAGGAAAAACAAGATAATTTCGCACGATGCGGGATTTCCTTAAAATGTGGTTTTCTGACAAATTTTGATGTAAGAAAATTCTCCTGTGGGTTCTCTTTTGAGGCTACACATTTAGACGTACACGCCACACCAAATCTTTTTGAGTTACCACGTGTTGTTTAGGAGATACAAGCTAATTTTGTACCATGCATTATTTCTTCTCATAATATGTTTCCAATACGTATGTATTTGCCTCTACTCTGCAGCAATGTATTTCCTTATAACGTGGTATTCTTACATATTCTTTCGAGAGAAAACTCTCCTGTGCATTCTCTTTTGAGGCCACACACTTGCACATACACCCAACACCAAAGCTTTTAGAGTTACAATGTTTTGTTTATGAAAAACAAGATAATTGCGCACAATGCGGGATTTCCTTAAAACGTGGATTTCTGACAAATTTTGATTAAAGAAAATTCTCCTGTGGGTTCTCTTTTGAGGCTACATGTTTAGACGTACACGCCACAACAAATCTTTTCGAGTTACAACGTGTTGTGTAGGAGATACAAGCTCATTTTGTACGATGATTTATTTCATCTCGTAAAGTTTATGGGTTTCCAATACATACGTATTTGTCTTTATTCTGCAACACTGTATTTCCTTATAACGTGGTATCCTTACAAATTCTATCAAGAAAAAACTCTCCTGTGCATTCTCTTTTGAGGCTACACGCTTAGACATACACGCAACACCAAAGCTTTCGAGTTACAACGTGTTGTTTAGGAAAAACAAGATAATTTCGCACGATGCGGGATTTACTTAAAACGTGGTTTCTGAAAAATTTTGACGAAAGAAAATTCTCCTGTGGGTTCTCTTTTGAGGCTACACGTTTAGACGTACACGCCACACCAAATCTTTTCGAGTTACAACGTGTTGTTTAGGAGATACAAGCTAATTTTGTACGATGCGTTATTTCTTCTAGTAAAGTGTTTCCAATACGTACGTATTTGGCTTTAGTCTGCAACACTGTATTTCCTTATAACGTGGTATTCTTACATATTCTTTCGAGAAAAAACTCTCCTGTGCATCCTTTTTTGAGGCTACACGCTTAGACATACACGCAACACCAAAGCTTTTCGCGTTAAAACGTGTTGTTTAGGAAAAACCAGATAATTTCGCACAATGAGGGATTTCCTTAATACGTGGTTTTCTGACATATTTTGACCAAAGAAAATTCTCCTATGGGTTCTCTTTTGAGACTACACGTTTAGACGTACAGGCCAGTCCAAATCTTTTTTAAGTTACAACGTGTTGTTTAGGCGATACAAGCTAATTTTGTACGATGCGTTATTTCTTCTTGTAAAGTTTTTCCAATAAATAAGTATTTGTCTTTACTCTGCAACACTGTATTTCCTTATAACGTGTCATTCTTACATATTCTTTCGAGAAAAAACTCTCCTCTGCCTTCTCTTTTGGGGCTACATGCTTAGACATACACCCAACACCAAAGCTTTTCGAGTTAAAACGTGTTGTTTAGGAAGATCTAGATAATTTCTCACGATGCGTGATTTCCTTAAAACGTGGTTTTCTGACAAAATTTGATGAAAGAAAATTATCCTATGTGTTCTCTTTTGAGGCTAAACGTTTAGACGTACACACCACACCAAATCTTTTCGGGTTACAACGTGTTGTTTAGGAGATACTAGCTAATTTTTTACGATGCTTTATTTCATCTCGTAAAGTTTATGGGTTTCCAATACATACGTATTTGTCTTTACTCTGCAACACTGTATTCCCTTATAACGTGGTATTCTTACATATTCTTTCGAGAGAAAACTCTCCTGTGTGTTCTCTTTTGAGGCTACACGCTTAGACATACACGCAACACCAAAGCTTTTCGAGTTACAATGTGTTGTTTAGGAAAAACAACATAATTTCGCACGATGCGGGATTTCCTTAAAACGTGGATTTCTGAAAATTTTTGACGAAAGAAAATTGTCCTGTGTGTTCTCTTTTGAGGCTACACGTTTAGACGTACACGCCACACCAAATCCTTTCGAGTTACAACGTGTTGTTTAGGAGATACAAGCTAATTTTCTATGATGCGTTATTTCTTCTCGTAACGTGTTTCCAATACGTACATATTTGCCTTTAGTCTGCAACACTGTATTTCCTTATAACGTGGTATTCTTACATATTCTTTCGAGAGAAAACTCTCCTGTGTGTTCCCCTTTGAGGCTACACGCTTAGACATACAGGCAACACCAAAGCTTTTCGCGTTACAACGTGTTGATTAGGAAAAACAATATAATTTCGCGCGATGCGGGATTTCCTTAATAAGTGGTTTTCTGACAAATTTTGACCAAGGAAAATTCTCCTATGGGTTCTCTTTTGAGGCTACACGTTTAGACGTACAGGCCACACCTAATCTTTTTAAGGTACAACGTGTTGTTTAGGAGATACAAGCTAATTTTGTACGATAGGTTATTTCTTCTCAGAAAGTATTTCTAATAAGTAAAAATATGTCTTTACTCTGCAACACTGTATTTCCTTATAACGTGGTATTCTTACATATTCTTTCGAGAGAAAACTCTCCTGTGCGTTCTCATTTGAGGCTACACGCTTAGACATACACGCAACACCAAAGTTTTTCGAGTTACAATGTGTTGTTTAGGAAGAACAAGATAATTTCCCACGATGCGGGATTTCCTTAAAACGTGGTTTTCTGACAAATTTTGATGAAAGAAAATTCTCCTGTGGGTTCTCTATTAAGGCTACACGTTTAGACGTACACACCACACCAAATCTTTTTGAGTTACAACGTGTTGTTTAGGAGATACAAGCTAATTTTTTTTATGATGCCTTATTTCTTCTCGTAAAGTTTAAGTGTTTCCAATACGTATGAATTTGCCTTTACTCTGCAACACTGTATTTCCTTATTACGTGGTATTCTTACATATTCTTTCGACAGTAAACTCTCCTGTGCGTTCTCTTTGGAGGCTACACGCCTAGACATACACGCCTAGACATACACACAACACCAAAGCTTTTCGAGTTACAACGTGTTGTTTAGGAAAAACAAGATAATTTCGCATGATGCGGGATTTCCTTAAAACGTGGTTTTCTGACAAATTTTGAAGAAAGAAAATTCTCCTGTGGGTTCTCTTTTGAGGGTACACGTTTAGACATACACGCCACACCAAATCCTTTCGAGTTATAACGTGTTGTTTAGGAGATACAAATTAATTTTTTACTATGTGTTATTTCTTCTCGTAAAGTTTAAGTGTTTCCAATAAGTATGTATTTGTCTTTACTCTGCAACACTATATTTCCTTATAACGTGGTATTCTTACATATTCTTTCGGGAGAAAACTCTCCTGTGCGTTCTCTTTTGAGGCTACACGCTTAGAAATACACGCAACACCAAAGCTTTTCGAGTTACAATGTGTTGTTTAGGAAAAACAAGATATTTTCGCACGATGCGGGATTTCCGTAAAACGTGGTTTTTGACAAATTTTGACCAAAGAAAACTCTCCTGTGGATTCTCTTTTGAGGCTACACGTTTAGACGTACACACCACACCAAATCTTTTCCAGTTACAACGTGTTGCTTAGGAGATACAAGCTAATTTTGCATGATGCTTTATTTCTTCTCGTAAAGTGTTTCCAATAAGTATGTATTTGTCTATACTCTGCAACACTGTATTTCCTTATAACGTGGTATTCTTACATATTCTTTCGAGAGAAAACTCTCCTGGGCATTCCCCTTTGAGGCTACGCACTTAGACATACACGCAACACCAAAGCTTTTCGAGTTACAACGTGTTGTTTAGGAAAAACAAGATAATTACGCACGATGCGGGATTTCCTTAATAAGTGGTTTTCTGACAAATTTTGACCAAGGAAAATTCCTCTATGGGTTCTCTTTTGTGGCTACACGTTTAGACGTACAGGCCACACCAAATCTTTTTAAGTTACAACGTGTTGTTTAGGAGATACAAGCTAATTTTGTACGATGCGTTATTTCTTCTCCTAAAGTTTTTCCAATAAGTAAGTATATGTCTTTATTCTACAACGTGGTATTCTTACATATTCTTTCAAGAGAAAACTCTCCTGTGCGTTCTCATTTGAGGCTACACGCTTAGACATATACGCAACACCAACACTTTTCGTGTTACAACGTGTTGTTTAGGAAGAACAAGATAATTTCGCATGATCCGGGATTTATGGGTTTCCAATACATACGTATTTGTCTTTATTCTGCAACACTGTATTTCCTTATAACGTGGTATCCTTACAAATTCTATCGAGAAAAAAATCTCCTGTGCGTTCTCTTTTGAGGCTACACGCTTAAACATACAAGCAACACCAAAGCTTTTCGAGTTACAACGTGTTGTTTAGGATTTCCTTAAAGCGGGATTTCCTTAAAACGTGGTTTTCTGAAAAATTTTGACGAAAGAAAATTCTCCTGTGGGTTCTCTTTTGAGGCTACACGTTTAGACGTACAGGCCACACCAAATCTTTTCGAGTTACAACGTGTTGTTTACGAGATACAAGCTAATTTTGTACGTTGCGTTCTTTCTTCTCGTAAAGTGTTTCCAATACGTATGTATTTGCCTTTACTCTGCGACACTGTATTTCCTTATAAAGTGGTATTCTTACATACTCTTTCGAGAGAAAACTCTCCTGTGCGTTCTCTTTTGAGGCTACACGCTTAGACATACACGCAACACCAAAGCTTTTCGAGTTAAAACGTGTTGTTTAGGAAAAAGAAGATAATTGCGCACGATGCGGGATTTCCTTAAAACGTGGGTTCTCTTTTGAGGGTACACGTTTAGACGTACAAGCCACACCAAATCCTTTCGAGTTATAACGTGTTGTTTAGGAGATACAAGCTAATTTTTTACTATTTGTTATTCCACGTTATATGGAAAAACAGTGTTGCAGAGTAAAGACAAATATGTACGTATTGGAAACACTTTACGAGAAGAAATAACACATGGTAAAAAATTAGCTTGTATCTCCTAAACAACACGTTGTAACTCAAAAGGATTTGGTGTGGTGTTTATCTAAAGGTGTAGCCTCAAAAGAGAACCCACAGGAGAATTTTCGTTGGTCAAAATTTTTTCAGAAAACCACGTTTTCTGGAAATCCCGCATCGTGCGAAATTATCTTGTTTTTCCTAAACAACACGTTCTAACTCGAAAAGCTTTGGTTTTGCATGTATGTCTAAGCGTGTAGCCTCAAAAGAGAACGCACAGGAGAGTATTCTCTTGAAAGAATATGTAAGAATACAACGTTATAAGGACATACAGTGTTGCACAGTAAAGACAGATACATACATATTGGAAACACTTTATGAGAAGGAATAATACATCATACAAAATTAGCTTGTATTTCCTAAACAACACGGTGTAACGCGAAAAGATTTTGTGTGGCGTGTACGTTGAAACGTGTAGCCTCAAAAGAGAACCCACAGGAGAATTTTCTTTCGTCAAAATATGTCGGAAAACCACGTTTTAAGGAAATCCCGCATCGTGCGAAATTATCTTGTTTTTCCTAAACAACACGTTGTAACTCGAAAAGCTTTGGTGTAAACAACACGTTGTAACTCGAAAATATTTGGTGTTGTGTTTACATCTAAATGCGTAGCCTCAAAAGAGAACCCACAGGAGAATTTTCTTTGGTCAAAATTTTTTCAGAAAACCACGTTTTAAGGAAGTCCTGCATCATGCGAAATTATCTTGTTTTTCCTAAACAACACGTTGTAACTCGAAAAGCTTTGGTGTTGCGTGTATGTCTAATCATGTAGCCTCAAAAGAGAATGCACAGTAGAGTATTCTCTCGAAAGAATATGTAAGAATACCACGTTATAAGGAAATACAGTGTTGCAGAGTAAAGACAGATACTTACTTATTGGAAACACTTTACGAGAAGGAATAATACATCGTACAAAATTAGCTTGTATTTCCTAAACAACACGTTGTAACTTGAAGGATTTGGTGTGACATGTAAGTTGAAACGTGTAGCCTCAAAAGAGAACCCACAGGAGAATTTTCTTTCGTCAAAATTTGTCAGAAAACTACGTTTTAAGGAAATCCCGCATTGTGCGAAATTATCTTGTTTTTCCTAAACAACACATTGTAACTCGAAAGCTTTGGTCTTGCATGTATGTCTAAACGTGTGGCCTCAAAAGAGAACGCACAGGAGAGTTTTCTCTCGAAAGAATATGTAAGAATACCGCGTTATAAGGAAATACAGTGTTGCAGAGTAAAGACAAATAAGTAAGTATTGGACATAATTTATGAGAAGAAATAACGCATCGTAAAAAATTAGCTTGTATCTCCTAAACAACACGTTGTAACTCGAAAAGATTTGGTGTGACATGTACGTCTAAACATGTACCCTCAAAAGAGAACTCACAGGAGAATTTTCTTTCATCAAATTTGTCAGAAAACACGTTTTAAGGAAATCTCGCATCGTGCAAAATTATCTTGTTTTTACTAAACAACACGGTGTAACTCGAAAAGCTTTGGTGTTGAGTGTTTGTCTAAGCGTGTAGCCTCAAAAGAGAACGCACAGGAGAGTTTTCTCTCGAAAGAATATGTAAGAATACCACGTTATAAGGAAATACAGTGTTGCAGAGTAAAGACAAATAAGTACATATTGGAAACACTTTAGGAGAAGAAATAACGCATCGTAAAAAATTTGCTTGTATCTCGTAAACAACACGTTGTAACTCGAAAAGATTTGGTGTGGCTCATACGTCTAAACGTGTAGCCTCAAAAGAGAACCCACAGGAGAAATTTCTTTCGTCAAAATTTGTCAGAAAACCACGTTTTAAGGAAATCCCGCATCGTGCAAAATTATCTTGTTTTTCCTAAACAACACGTTGTAACTCGAAAAGCTTTGGTGCTGCATGTATGTCTATGCGTGTAGCCACTTAAGAGAAGGCACAGGAGATTTTTCTCTCGAAAGAACATGTAAGAATACAATGTTATAAGGAAATACAGTGTTGCAGAGTAAAGACAAATACGTACTTATTGGAAACACTTTACGAGAAGAAATAACGCATCGTAAAAAATTAGCTTGTATCTCCTAAACAACACGTGGTAACTCGAAAAGATTTGGTGTGGCGTGCACGTCTAAACGTGTAGCCTCAAAAGAGAACCAACAGGAGAATTTTCTTTCGTCAAAATTTGTCAGAACACCACTTTTTACGGAAATCCCGCATCGTGCGAAATTATCTTGTTTTTCACAAACAACACGTTGTAACTCGAAAAGTTTTGGTGTTGCCTGTATGTCTAAGTGTGTAGCCTCAAAAGGGAACGCACAGGATAGTTTTCTTTCGACAGAATATGTAAGAATACCACGTTATAAGGAAATACAGTGTTGCAGAGTAAAGACAAATACGTACGTATTGGAAACACTTTATGAGAAGAAATAACGCAGCGTACAAAATTAGCTTGTATCTCCTAAACAACATGTGGTAACTCGAAAGGATTTGGTGTGGCGTGCACGTCTAAACGTGAAGCCTCAAAAGGGAACCCACAGGAGAATTTTCTTTCGTCAAAATTTGTCAGAAAACCACGTTTTAAGGAAATCCCGCATCGTGCGAAATTATCTTGTTTTTCATAAACAACACGTTGTAACTCGAAAAGCTTTGTTGTTGCCTGTATGTCTAAGTGTGTAGTCTCAAAAGAGAATGCACAGGATAGTTTTCTCTTGAAAGAATATGTAAGAAAACCACGTTTTAAGAAATACAGTGTTGCAGAGTAAAGACAAATATGTACGTATTGGAAACACTTTACGAGAAGAATTAACGCATTGTACAAAATTAGCTTGTATCTCCTAAACAATACGTTGTAATTCGAAAAGATTTGGTGTGGCGTGTACGTCTAAATATGTAGCCTCAAAAGAGAACACACAGGAGAATTTTCTTTCGTCAAAATTTGTCAGAATCCACGTATTAAGGAAATCCCGCATTGTGCGAAATTATCTTGTTTTTCCTGCACAACACTTCGTAACTCGAAAAGCTTTGGTGTTGCGTGTATGTCTAAACGAGTGGCCTCAAAAGAGAATGCACAGGAGAGATTTCTCTCGAAAGAATATATAAGAATACCACGTTATAAGGAAATACAGTGTTGCAGAGTAAAGACAAATACGTAGGTATTGGAAACACTTTACGAGAAGTAATAACGCATCGTACAAAATTAGCTTGTATCTCCTAAACAACACGATGTAACTCGAAAAGATTTGGTGTGGCGTGTATGTCTAAACGTGTAGCCTCAAAAGAGAACTCACAGGAGAATTTTCTTTCGTCAAAATTTGTCAGAAAACCACGTTTTATGGAAATCCCGCATCGTGGAAATTATCTTGTTTTTCCTAAACAACACGTTGTAACTCGGAAAGCTTTGGTGCTGCGTGTATGTCTAAGCGTGTAGCCTCAAAAGAGAACGCACAGGAGAGTTTTCTCTCGAAAGAATATGTAAGAATACCACGTTATAAGGAAATACAGTGTTGCAGAGTAAAGACTAATAAGTACGTATTGGACACATTTTACGAGAAGAAATAACGCATCGTAAAAAATTAGCTTGTATCTCCTAAACAACACGTTGTAACTCGAAAAGATTTGGTGTGACGTGTACGTCTAAACGTGTAGCCTCAAAAGGGAACTCACAGGAGAATTTTCTTTCATCAAAATTTGTCAGAAAACACGTTTTAAGGAAATCTCGCATCGTGCAAAATTATCTTGTTTTTCCTAAAAAACACGGTGTAACTCGAAAAGCTTTGGTGTTGAGTGTTTGTCTAAGCGTGTAGCCTCAAAAGAGAATGCACAGGAGAGTTTTCTCTCGAAAGAATATGTAAGAATACCACGTTATAAGGAAATACAGTGTTGCAGAGTAAAGACAAATAAGTACATATTGGAAACACTTTAGGAGAAGAAATAACGCATCGTAAAAAATTTGCTTGTATCTCCTAAACAACACGTTATAACTCGAAAAGATTTGGTGTGGCGTGTATGTCTAAACCTGTAGCCTCAAAAGACAACGCACAGGAGAACTTTCTTTCTTAGGATATACAAACTAATTTTTACTATGTGTTATTTCCTCTCGTAAAGCTTAAGTGTTTCCAATATGTATGCATTTGTCTTTACTCTGCAACACTGTATTTCCTTATAACGTAGTGTTCCTACATATTCTTTCGGGAGAAAACTCTCCTGTGCGTTCTCTTTTGAGGCTACACGTTTAGACGTACACGCCACACCAAATCTTTTTGAGTTACAACTTGTTGTTTAGGAGGTACAAGCTTATTTTTTAACGATGAATTATTTCTTCTCTTAAAGTTTAAGTGTTTCCAATATGTATATATTTGCCTCTACTCTGCAAGACTGTATTTCCTTATAACGTGGTATTCTTACATATTCTTTCGAGAGAAAACTCTCCTGTGCGTTCTCTTTGGAGGCTACACGCTTAGATATTCACGCAACACCAAAGCTTTTCGAGTTACAACGTGTTGTTTAGGAAAAACAAGATAATTTCGCATGATGCGGGATTTCCTTAAAACGTGGTTTTCTGACAAATTTTGATGAATGAAAATTCTTCTGTGGGTTCTCTTTTGAGGCTACACGTTTAGACGTACACGCCACACCAAATCCTTTCGAGTTATAACGTGTTGTTTAGGATATACAAACTAATATTTACTATGTGTTATTTCTTCTCGTAAAACTTAAGTGTTTCCAATAAGAATGCATTTGTCTTTACTCTGCAACACTGTATTTCCATATAACGTGGTATTCCTACATATTCTTTTGGAAGAAAACTCTCCTGTGCGTTCTCTTTTGAGGCTACACGCTTAGACATACACGCAACACCAAAGCTTTTCGAGTTACAACGTGTTGTTTAGGAAAAACAAGATAATTTCGCATGATGCGGGATTTCCTTAAAACGTGGTTTTCTGACAAATATTGATGAAAGAAAATTCTCCTGTGGGTTCTCTTTTGAGGCTACACGTTTAGACGTACACGCCACACCTAATCTTTTCAAGTTATAACGTGTTGTTTAGGATATACAAACTAATTTTTACTATGTGTTATTTCCTCTCGTAAAGCTTAAGTGTTTCCAATAAGTATGCATTTGTCTTTTCTCTGCAACAATGTATTTCCTTATAACGTGGTATTCCTACGTATTCTTTCGGAAGAAAACTCTCCTGTGCCTTCTCTTTGAGGCTACATGCTTAGACATACACGCAACACCAAAGCTTTTCGAGTTACAACATGTTGTTTAGGAAAAACAAGATAATTTCGCACGATGCGGTATTTCCTTAAAACGTGGTTTTCTGACAAATTTTGACGAATGAAAACTCTCCTGTGGGTTCTCTTTTGAGGCTACACCTTTAGACATACACGCCACACCAAATCTTGTCGAGTTAAAACGTGTTGTTTAGGAGATACAAGCTAATTTTGCATGATGCGTTATTTCTTCTCCTAAAGTGTTTCCAATAAGTACATATTTGTCTAAATTCTGCAACATTGTATTTCCTTATAACGTGGTATTCTTACATATTCTTTGAGAGAAAACTATCCTGTGCATTCTCTTTGGAGGCTACACGCTTAGACATACACGCACCACCAAAGCTTTTCGAGTTACAACGTGTTGATTAGGAAAAACAAGATAATTTTGCACGATGCAGGATTTGCTTAAAACGTGGTTTTCTGACAAATTTTGATGAAAGAAAACTCTCCTGTGGGTTCACTTTTGAGGCTACACTTTTAGACGTACAGGCCACACCAAATTTTTTCGAGTCACAACGTGTTGTTTAGGACATACAAGCTAATTTTGCAAGATGTGTTATTTCTCTCATAAAGTGCTTCCATTACGTACATATTTTACTTTACTCTGCCACACTGTATTTCCTTATAACATGGTATTCTTACATATTCTTTCGAGAGAAATCTCTCCTGTGCGTTCTCTTTGGAGGCTATACGCTTAGATATTCACGCAACACCAAAGCATTTCTAGTTACAACATGTTGTTTAGGAAAAGCAAGATAATTTCGCATGATGCGGGATTCCCTTAAAACGTGGTTTTCTGAAAAGTGTTGAGGAAAGAAAATTCTCCTGTGGGTTCTCTTTTGAGGCTACACGTTTAGACGCACACGCCACACCAAATCCTTTCGAGTTATAACGTGTTGTTTAGGATATACAAGCTAATTTTGTACTATGTGTTATTTCTTCTCGTAAAGCTTAACTGTTTCTAATAAGTATGTATATGTCTTTACTCTGCAACACTGTATTTCCTTATAACGTGGTATTCCTACATATGCTTTCGGGAGAAAACTCCCCTGTGCGTTCTCTTTTGAGGCTACACCTTAGACGTACACGCCACACCAAATCTTTTTGAGTTACAACTTGTTGTTTAGGAGATACAAGCTAATTTTTTAAAGATGAATTATTTATTCTCGTAAAGTTTAAGTGTTTCCAATACGTATGTATTTGCCTCTACTCTGCAACACTGTATTTCCTTATAACGTGATATTCTTACATATTCTTTCGAGAGAAAACTCTCCTGTGTGTTCTCTTTGGAGGCTACACGCTTAGACATTCACGCAACACCAAAGCTTTTCGAGTTACAACGTGTTGTTTAGGAAAAACAAGATAATTTCGCATGATGCAGGATTTCCGTAAAACGTGGTTTTCTGACAAATTTTGACGAAAGAAAATTCTTCTGTGGGTGGTTTTTTGAGGCTGCACGTTTAGACGTACACGCCACACCAAATCCTTTCGAATTATAACGTGTTGTTTAGGATATACAAGCTAATTTTGTACTACGTGTTATTTCTTCTCGTAAAGCTTAAGTGTTTCCAATAAGTATGTATTTGTTTTTACTCTGCAACACTGTATTCCCTTATAACGTGGTATTCTTACATATTCTTTCGAGAGAAAACTCTCCTGTGCGTTCTCTTTTGAGGCTACACGCTTAGACATACACGCAACACCAAAGCTTTTCGAGTTGCAACATGTTGTTTAGGAAAAACAAGATAATTTCGCACGATGCGGTATTTCCTTAAAACGTGGTTTTCTGACAAATTTTGACGAAAGAAAACTCTCCTGTGGGTTCTCTTTTGAGGCTACACGTTTAGACATACACGCCACACCAAATCTTGTCGAGTTACAACGTGTTGTTTAGCAGATACAAGCTAATTTTACATGATGCGTTATTTCTTCTCCTAATGTGTTTCCAATAAGTACATATTTGTCTATACTCTGCAACACTGTATTTCCTTATAACGTGGTATTCTTACATATTCTTTCGAGAGAAAATTATCCTGTGCGTTCTCTTTGGAGGCTACACGCTTAGAAATACACGCACCACCAAAGCTTTTCGAGTTACAACGTGTTGATTAGGAAAAACAAGATAATTTCGCACGATGCGGGATTTCCTTAAAACGTGGTTTTCTGACAAATTTTGACGTAAGAAAATTCTCCTGTTGGTTCTCTTTTGAGGCTACACATTTAGATGTACACGCCACACCAAATCTTTTTGAGTTACCACGTGTTGTTTCGGAGATACAAGCTAATTTAGTACCATGCGTTATTTCTTCTCATAATGTGTTTCCAATACGTACGTATTTGTCTTTACTCTGTAGCAATATATTTCCTTATAATGTGGTATTCTTACATATTCTTTCGGGAGAAAACTCTTCTGTGCATTCTCTTTTGAGGCTACATGCTTAGACATACACGCAACACCAAATCCTTTCAAGTTATAACGTGTTGTTTAGGATATACAAGCTAATTTTTTACTATGTTTTATTTCTTCTCGTAAAGTTTAAGTGTTTCCAATAAGTATGTATTTGTCTTTACTCTGCAACACTGTATTTCCTTATAACGTGGTATTCCTACATATTCTTTGGGAGAAAACTCTCCTGTACGTTCTCTTGTGAGGCTACATGCTTAGACATACACGCAACACCAAAGCATTTCGAGTTAGAACGTGTTGTTTAGGAAAAACAAGATAATTTCGCACGATGCGGGAATTCCTTAAAAAGTGGTTTTCTGACAAATTTTGAGGAAATAAAATTCTCCTGTGGGTTTTCATTTGAGGCTAAACATTTAGACGTACACGCCACACCAAATGTTTTCGAGTTACAACGTGTTCTTTAGGAGATACAAGCTAATTTTTTACGATGCTTTATATCTTCTTGTAAAGTTTAAGTGTTTCCAAATGGAACATATTTATCTTTAATTTGCCACAATGTATTTCTTTATAAAGTGGTATTCTTACATACTCGTTCGAGAGAAATCTCTCCTGTGCGTTCTCTTTTGAGGCTACATGCTTAGACATACACGCAACTCCAAAGATTTTCGAGTTACAATGTGTTGTTTAGGAAAAACAAGATAGTTTCGCATGATGCGGGATTTCCTTAATAAGTGGTTTTCTGACAAATTTTGAGGAAAGAAAATTATCCTGTGGGTTCTCTTTTGAGGCTGCACGTTTAGACGTACATGCCACACCAAATCTTTTTGAGTTACAACGTGTTGTTTAGGAGATACAAACTAATTTTTTACGATGCGTTATTTCTTCTCATAGAGTGTTTCAAATACATATGTATTTGTCTTTACTCTGCAAAACTGTATTTCCTTATAATGTGGTATTCTTACATGTTCTTTCGAGAGAAAACTCTCCTGTGCGTTCTCCTTTGAGGCTACACGCTTAGACATACACGCAACATCAAAGCTTTTCGAGTTACAACGTGTTGTTTAGGAAAAACAAGATAATTTCGCACGATGAGTGATTTCCTTAAAACATGGATTTCTGACAAATTTTACGAACAAAAATTCTCCTGTGGGTTCTCTTTTGAGGCTACACGTTTAGACGTACACGCCACACCAAATCTTTTCGAGTTACAATGTTTTGTTTAGGAGATACAAGCTAATTTTGTATGATGCGTTATTTCTTCTCATAAAGTTTTTCCAATAAGTATTTGTCTTTACTCTGCAACACTGTATTTCCTTATAACGTGGTATTCTTACATATTTTTTCGAGAGAAAACTCTCCTGTGCGTTCTCATTTGAGGCTACACGCTGAGACATACACGCAACAGCAAAGCTTTTCGAGTTACAACTTGTTGTTTAGGAAGAACAAGATAATTTCTCACGATGCGGGATTTCCTTAAAACGTGGTTTTCTGACAAATTTTGACGAAAGAAAATTCTCCTGTGGGTTCTCTTTTGAAGCTAAACGTTTAGACGTACACACCACACCAAATCTTTTTGAGTTGCAACTTGTTGTTTAGGAGATACAAGCTAATTTTTTTACAATGAATTATTTCTTCTCGTAAAGGTTAAGTGTTTCCAATACGTATGTATTTGCCTCTACTCTGCAACACTGTATTTCCTTATAACGTGGTATTCTTACATATTCTTTCGAGAGAAAACTCTCCTGTGCGTTCTCTTTGGAGGCTACACACTTAGACATTCAGGCAACACGAAAGTTTTTCGAGGTACAACGTGTTGTTTAGGAAAAACAAGATAATTTCGCATGATGCGGGATTTCCTTAAAACGTGGTTTTCTGACAAATTATGACGAAAGAAAATTCTCCTGTGGGTTCTCTTTTGAGGCTTCATGTTTAGACGTACACGCCACACCAAATCCTTTCGAGTTCTAACGTGTTGTTTAGGATATACAAGCTAATTTTGTACTATGTGTTATTTCTTCTCGTAAAGCTTAAGTGTTTCCAATATGTATGTATTTGTCTTTACTCTGCAACACTGTATTTCCTTATAACGTAGTATTCCTACATATTCTTTCAGGAGAAAACTCTCCTGTGCGTTCTCTTTTGAGGCTACACGTTTAGACGTACACGCCACACCAAATCTTTTTGAGTTACAACTTGTTGTTTCGGAGATACAAGCTAATTTTTTAACGATGAATTATTTCTTCTCGTAAAGTTTAAGTTTTTCCAATATGTATATATTTGCCTCTACTCTGCAACACTGTATTTCCTTATAACGTGGTATTCTTATATATTCTTTCGAGAGAAAACTCTCCTGTGTGATCTCTTTGGAGGCTACATGCTTAGACATTAACGCAACACCAAAGCTTTTCGAGTTACAACGTGTTTTTTAGGAAAAACAAGATAATTTCGCATGATGCGGGATTTCTTTAAACGTGGTTTTCTGACAAATTTTGATGAAAGAAAATTCTCCTGTGGGTTCTCTTTTGAGGCTACACATTTAGACGTACACGCCACACCAAATCCTTTCGAGTTATAACGTGTTGTTTAGGGTATACAAACTAAATTTTACTATGTGTTATTTCGTCTCCTAAAGCTTAAGTGTTTCCAATAAGTATGCATTTGTCTTTACTCTGCAACACTGTATTTCCTTATAACGTTGTATTCCTACATATTCTTTCGGAAGAAAACTCTCCTGTGCATTCTCTTTTGAGGCTACACGCTTAGACATACACGCACCACCAAAGCTTTTCGAGTTACATGTTGTTTAGGAAAACAAGATAATTTCGCACGATGAGGTATTTCCTTAAAACGTGGTTTTCTGACAAATTTAGACGAAAGAAAAGTCTCCTGTGGTTTCTCTTTTGAGGCTACACGTTTAGACATACACGCCACACCAAATCTTGTCGAGTTACAACGTGTTGTTTAGGAGATACAAGCTAATTTTGCATGATGTGTTATTTCTTCTCCTAAAGTGTTTCCAATAAGTACATATTTGTCTAAATTCTGCAACACTGTATTTCCTTATAACGTGGTATTCTTACATATTCTTTCGAGAGAAAACTATCCTGTGCGTTCTCTTTGGAGGCTACATGCTTAGACATACACGCACCACCAAAGCTTTTCGAGTTACAACGTGTTGATTAGGAAAAACAAGATAATTTCGCACGATGCGGGATTTCCTTAAAACGTGGTTTTCTGACAAATTTTGACGAAAGAAAACTCTCCTGTGGGTTCTCTTTTGAGGCTACACTTTTAGACGTACACGCCACACCAAACCTTTTCGAGTTACAACGTGTTGTTTAGGACATACAAGCTAATTTTGCAAGATGCGTTATTTCTCTCATAAAGTGCTTCCATTACATACGTATTTGTCTTTACTCTGCCACACTGTATTTCCTTATAACGTGGTATTCTTACATATTCTTTCGAGAGAAAACTCTCCTGTGCGTTCTCTTTGGAGGCTACACGCTTAGACATTCACGCAACACCAAAGCTTTTCGAGTTACAACGTGTTGTTTAGGAAAAACAAGATAATTTCACATGATGCAGGATTCCCTTAAAACGTGGTTTTCTGAAAACTTTTGACGAAAGAAAATTCTCCTGTGGGTACTCTTTTGAGGCTACACGTTTAGATGTACACGCCACACCAAATCCTATCGAGTTATAACGTGTTGTTTAGGATATATAAGCTACTTTTGTACTATGTGTTATTTCTTCTCGTAAAGCTTAACTGTTTCCAATAAGTATGTATTTGTCTTTACTCTGCAACACTGTATTTCCTTATAACGTGGTATTCCTACATATTCTTTCTGGAGAAAACTCCCCTGTGCGTTCTCTTTTGAGGCTACACGTTTAGACGTACACGCCACACCAAATCTTTTTGAGTTACAACTTGTTGTTTAGGAGATACAAGCTAATTTTTTTTACGATGAATTATTTCTTCTCGTAAAGTTTAAGTGTTTACAATACGTATGTACTTGCCTCTACTCTGCCACACTGTATTTCCTTATAACGTGATATTCTTACATATTCTTTCAAGAGAAAACTCTCCTGTGCGTTCTCTTTGGAGGCTACACGCTTAGACATTCACCCAACACCAAAGCTTTTCGAGTTACAACGTGTTGTTTAGGAAAAACAAGATAATTTCGCTTGATGCGGGATTTCCTTAAAACGTGGTTTTCTGACAAATTTTGACGAAAGAAAAATCTCCTGTGGGTTCTCTTTTGAGACTACACGTTTAGACGTACACGCCACACCAAATCCTTTCGAGTTATAACGTGTTGTTTAGGAGATACAAGCTAATTTTTACTATGTGTTATTTCTTCTCATAAAGCTTAAGTGTTTCCAATAAGTATATATTTGTCTTTACTCTGCAACACTGTATTTCCTTATAACGTGGTATTCCTACATATTCTTTCGGAAGAAAACTCTCCTATGCGTTCTCTTTTGAGGTTACACGCTTAGACATAAACGCACCACCAAAGCTTTTCGAGTTACAACATGTTTAGGATAAACAAGATAATTTCGCGTGATGCTGTATTTCCTTAAACGTGGTTTTCTGACAAATTTTGACGAAAGAAAACTCTCCTGTGGGTTCTCTTTTGAGGCTACACGTTTAGACATACACGCCACACCAAATCTTGTCGAGTTACAACGTGTTGTTTAGGAGATACAAGGTAATTTTACATGATGCGTTATTTCTTCTCCTAAAGTGTTTCCAATAAGTACATATTTGTCTATACTCTGGAACACTGTATTTCCTTATAACGTGGTATTCTTACATATTCTTTCGAGAGAAACTATCCTGTGCGTTCTCTTTGGAGGCTACACGCTTAGACATACACGCACCACCAAAACCTTTCGAGTTACAACCTGTTGATTAGGAAAAACAAGATAATTTCGCACGATGCGGGATTTCCTTAAAACATGGTTTTCTGACAAATTTTGACGAAAGAAAATTGTACTGTGGGTTCTCTTTTGAGGCTACACGTTTAGATGTGCACGCCACACCAAATCTTTTTGAGTTACCACGTGTTGTTTCGGAGATACAAGCTAATTTTGTACCATGCGTTATTTCTTCTCATAATGTGTTTCCAAATCGTATGTATTTGTCTTTACTCTGCAGCAATATGTTTCCTTATAACGTGGTATTCTTAAATATTCTTTCGAGAGAAAACTCTCCTGTGCATTGTCTTTTGAGGCTACATGCTTAGACATACACGCAACACCAAATCCTTTCGAGTTATAACGTGTTGTTTAGGATATACAAGCTAATTTTGTACTATGTCTTATTTCTTCTCGTAAAGTTTATGTGTTTCCAATAAGTATTTATTTGTCTTTACTCTGCAACACTGTATTTCCTTATAACGTGGTATTCCTACATATTCTTTCGGGAGAAAACTCTCCTGTGCGTTCTCTTTTGAGGCTACACGCTTAGACATATACGCCACACCAAAGCTTTTCGAGTTACAACATGTTGTTTAGGAAAAACAAGATAATTTCACAGGATGCAGGATTTCCTTAAAACGTGGTTTTCTGACAATCTTTGACGAAAGAAAGCTCTCCTGTGGGTTCTCCTTTGAGGCTACACGTTTAGTCGTTCACGCCACACCAAATCTTTTCGAGTTACAACGTGTTGTTTAGGAGATACAAGCTAAGTTTGCATGATGCGTTATTTCTTTTCGTAAAGTGTTTCCAATAAGTACATATTTGTCTATACTCTGCAACACTGTATTTCCTTATAACGTGGTATTCTTACATATTCTTTCGAGAGAAAACTATCCTGTGCGTTCTCTTTGGAGGCTACACGCTTAGACATACATGCACCACCAAAGCTTTTCGAGTTACAACGTGTTGATTAGGAAAAACAAGATAATTTCCCACGATGCGGGATTTCCTTAAAAAGTGGTTTTCTGACAAATTTTGACGTAAGAAAATTCTCCTGTGTGTTCTCTGTTGAGGCTACACATTTAGACGTGCACGCCACACCAAATCTTTTTGAGTTACCACGTGTTGTTTAGGAGATACAAGCTAATTTTGTACGATGCTTTATTTCATCTCGTAAAGTTTATGTGTTTCCAATACTTACGTATTTGTCTTTATTCTGCAACACTGTATTTCCTTATAACGTGGTATCCTTACAAATTCTATCGAGAAAAAACTCTCCTGTGCGTTCTCTTTTGAGGCTACACACTTAAACATACACGCAACACCAAAGCTTTTCGAGTTACAACGTGTTGTTTAGGATTTCCTTAAAGCGGGATTTCCTTAAAACGTGGTTTTCTGAAAAATTTTGACGAAAGAAAATTCTCCTGTGGGTTCTCTTTTGAGGCTACACGTTTAGACGTACAGGCCACACCAAATCTTTTCGAGTTACAACGTGTTGTTTAGGAGATACAAGCTAATTTTGTACGTTGCGTTATTTCTTCTCGTAAAGTGTTTCCAATACGTATGTATTTGCCTTTACTCTGCGACACTGTATTTCCTTATAAAGTGGTATTCTTACATACTCTTTCGAGAGAAAACTCTTTTGTGCGTTCTTTTTTGAGGCTACACGCTTAGACATACAAGCAACACCAAAGCTTTTCGAGTTAAAACGTGTTGTTTAGGAAAAAGAAGATAATTGCGCACGATGCGGGATTTCCTTAAAACATGGGTTCTCTTTTGAGGGTACACGTTTAGACGTACAGGCCACACCAAAACCTTTTGAGTTATAACGTGTTGTTTAGGAGATACAAGCTAATTTTGTACTATTTGTTATTCCACGTTATATGGAAAAACAGTGTTGCAGAGTAAAGACAAATATGTATGTATTGGAAACACTTTACGAGAAGAAATAACACATGGTAAAAAATTAGCTTGTATCTCCTAAACAACACGTTGTAACTCAAAAGGATTCGGTGTGGTGTTTATCTAAAGGTGTAGCCTCAAAGGAGAACCCACAGGAGAATTTTCGTTGGTCAAAATTTTTTCAGAAAACCACATTTTATGGAAATCCCGCATCGTGCGAAATTATCTTGTTTTTCCTAAATAACACGTTGTAACTCGAAAAGCTTTGGTTTTGCATGTATGTCTAAGCGTGTAGCCTCAAAAGAGAACGCACAGGAGAGTATTCTCTCGAAAGAATATGTAAGAATACCACGTTATAAGGACATACAGTGTTGCACAGTAAAGACAGATACATACATATTGGAAACACTTTACGAGAAGGAATAATACATCATACAAAATTAGCTTGTATTTCGTAAACAACACGGTGTAACGCGAAAAGATTTTGTGTGGCGTGTACGTTGAAACGTGTAGCCTCAAAAGAGAACCCACAGGAGAATTTTCTTTCGTCAAAATATGTCGGAAAACCACGTTTTAAGGAAATCCCGCATCGTGCGAAATTATCTTGCTTTTCCTAAACAACACGTTGTAACTCGAAAAGCTTTGGTGTTACCAACACGTTGTAACTCGAAAATATTTGGTGTGGTGTTTACATCTAAATGCGTAGCCTCAAAAGAGAACCCACAGTAGAATTTTCTTTGGTCAAAATTTTTTCAGAAAACCACGTTTTAAGGAAGTCCTGCATCATGAGAATTATCTTGTTTTTCCTAAACAACACGTTGTAACTCGAAAAGCTTTGGTGTTGCGTGTATGTCTAAGCATGTAGCCTCAAAAGAGAATGCACAGTAGAGTATTCTCTCGAAAGAATATGTAAGAATACCACGTTATAAGGAAATACAGTGTTGCAGAGTAAAGACAGATACTTACTTATTGGAAACACTTTACGAGAAGGAATAATACATCGTACAAAATTAGCTTGTATTTCCTAAACAAAACGTTGTAACTCGAAGGATTTGGTGTGACGTGTAAGTTGAAACGTGTAGCCTCAAAAGAGAACCCACAGGAGAATTTTCTTTCGTCAAAATTTGACAGAAAACCACGTTTTAAGGAAATCCCGCATTGTGCGAAATTATCTTGTTTTTCCTAAACAACACATTGTAACTCGAAAAGCTTTGGTGTTGCGTGTATGTCTAAACGTGTGGCCTCAAAAGATAACGCACAGGAGAGTTTTCTCTCGAAAGAATATATAAGAATACCATGTTATATGGAAATACAGTGTTGCAGAGTAAAGACAAATACGTATATATTGGAAACACTTTACGAGAAGAAATAAC
The DNA here is from genome assembly GCF_947179515.1 of Apodemus sylvaticus. NCBI lineage: Eukaryota > Metazoa > Chordata > Mammalia > Rodentia > Muridae > Apodemus > Apodemus sylvaticus. The sequence goes on from NW_026263184.1 coordinate 386,118, forward strand.
GCATCGTACAAAATTAGCTTGTATCTCCTAAACAACACGATGTAACTCGAAAAGACTTGGTGTGGCGTGTACGTCTAAACGTGTAGCCTCAAAAGTGAACTTACAGGAGTATTTTCTTTCGTCAAAATTTGTCAGAAAACCACGTTTTATGGAAATCCCGCATCGTGGAAATTATCTTGTTTTTTCCTAAACAACACGTTGTAACTCGAAAAGCTTTGGTGCTGCGTGTATGTCTAAGCGTGTAGCCTCAAAAGAGAACGCACAGGAGAGTTTTCTCTCGAAAGAATATGTAAGAATACCGCGTTATAAGGAAATACAGTGTTGCAGAGTAAAGACAAATAAGTAAGTATTGGACACAATTTATGAGAAGAAGTAACGCATCGTAAAAAATAAGCTTGTATCTCCTAAACAACACGTTGTAACTCGAAAAGATTTGGTGTGACATGTACGTCTAAACATGTACCCTCAAAAGAGAACTCACAGGAGAATTTTCTTTCATCAAAATTTGTCAGAAAACACGTTTTAAGGAAATCTCGCATCGTGCAAAATTATCTTGTTTTTACTAAACAACACGGTGTAACTCGAAAAGCTTTGGTGTTGAGTGTTTGTCTAAGCGTGTAGCCTCAAAAGAGAATGCACAGGAGAGTTTTCTCTCGAAAGAATATGTAAGAATACCACGTTATAAGGAAATACAGTGTTGCAGAGTAAAGACAAATAAGTATATATTGGAAACACTTTAGGAGAAGAAATAACGCATCGTAAAAAATTTGCTTGTATCTCGTAAACAACACGTTGTAACTCGAAAAGATTTGGTGTGGCTCATAGGTCTAAACGTGTAGCCTCAAAAGAGAACCCACAGGAGAACTTTCTTTCGTCATAATTTGTCAGAAAACCACGTTTTAAGGATATCCCGCATCGTGCAAAATTATCTTGTTTTTCCTAAACAACTCGTTGTAACTCGAAAAGCTTTGGTGCTGCGTGTATGTCTATGCGTGTAGCCACTTAAGAGAAGGCACAGGAGATTTTTCTCTCGAAAGAACATGTAAGAATACAACGTTATAAGGAAATACAGTGTTGCAGAGTAAAGACAAATACGTACTTATTGGAAACACTTTACGAGAACAAATAATGCATCGTAAAAAATTACCTTGTATCTCCTAAACAACACGTGGTAACTCGAAAAGATTTGGTGTGGCGTGCACGTCTAAACGTGTAGCCTCAAAAGAGAACCAACAGGAGAATTTTCTTTCGTCAAAATTTGTCAGAACACCACGTTTTAAGGAAATCCCACATCGTGTGAACTTATCTAGTTTTTCATAAACAACACGTTGTAACTCGAAAGGTTTTGGTGTTGCTTGTATGTCTAAGTGTGTAGCCTCAAAAGGGAACGCACAGGATAGTTTTCTCTCGACAGAATATGTAAGAATACCACGTTATAAGGAAATACAGTGTTGCAGAGTAAAGACAAATACGTACGTATTGGAAACACTTTATGAGAAGAAATAACGCAGCGTACAAAATTAGCTTGTATCTCCTAAACAACATGTGGTAACTCGAAAGGATTTCGTGTGGCGTGCACGTCTAAACGTGAAGCCTCAAAAGAGAACCCACAGGAGAATTTTCTTTCGTCAAAATTTGTCAGAAAACCACGTTTTAAGGAAATCCCGCATCGTGCGAAATTATCTTGTTTTTCATAAACATCACGTTGTAACTCGAAAAGCTTTGTTGTTGCCTGTATGTCTAAGTATGTAGCCTCAAAAGGGAATGCACAGGATAGTTTTCTCTTGAAAGAATATGTAAGAAAACCACGTTTTAAGAAATACAGTGTTGCAGAGTAAAGACAAATATGTACGTATTGGAAACACTTTACGAGAAGAATTAACGCATTGTACAAAATTAGCGTGTATCTCCTAAACAATACGTTGTAATTCGAAAACATTTGGTGTGGCGTGTACGTCTAAATATGTAGCCTCAAAAGAGAACACACAGGAGAATTTTCTTTCGTCAAAATTTGTCAGAATCCACGTATTAAGGAAATCCCGCATTGTGCGAAATTATCTTGTTTTTCCTACACAACACTTCGTAACTCCAAAAGCTTTGGTGTTGCGTGTATGTATAAACTTGTGGCCTCAAAAGAGAATGCACAGGAGAGATTTCTCTAGAAAGAATATATAAGAATACCACGTTATAAGGAAATACAGTGTTGCAGAGTAAAGACAAATACTTATATATTGGAAACACTTTACGAGAAGTAATAACGCATCGTACAAAATTAGCTTGTATCTCCTAAACAACACGATGTAACTCGAAAAGATTTGGTGTGGCGTGTACGTCTAAACGTGTAGCCTCGAAAGAGAACTCACAGGAGAATTTTCTTTCGTCAAAATTTGTCAGAAAACCACGTTTTATGGAAATCCCGCATCGTGGAAATTATCTTGTTTTTCCTAAACAACACGTTGTAACTCGGAAAGCTTTGGTGCTGCGTGTATGTCTAAGCGTGTAGCCTCAAAAGAGAACGCACAGGAGAGTTTTCTCTTGAAAGAATATGTAAGAATACCACGTTATAAGGAAATACAGTGTGGCAGAGTAAAGACAAATAAGTACGTATTGGACACATTTTACGAGAAGAAATAACGCATCGTAAAAAATTAGCTTGTATCTCCTAAACAACACGTTGTAACTCGAAAAGATTTGGTGTGACGTGTACGTCTAAACGTGTAGCCTAAAAAGGGAACTCACAGGAGAATTTTCTTTCAACAAAATTTGTCAGAAAACACGTTTTAAGGAAATCTCGCATCGTGCAAAATTATCTTGTTTTTCCTAAACAACACGGTGTAACTCGAAAAGCTTTGGTGTTGAGTGTTTGTCTAAGCGTGTAGCCTCAAAAGAGAATGCACAGGAGAGTTTTCTCTCGAAAGAATATGTAAGAATACCACGTTATAAGGAAATACAGTGTTGCAGAGTAAAGACAAATAAGTACATATTGGAAACACTTTAGGAGAAGAAGTAACGCATCGTAAAAAATTTGCTTGTATCTCCTAAACAACACGTTATAACTCGAAAAGATTTGGTGTGGCGTGTACGTCTAAACCTGTAGCCTCAAAAGACAACGCACAGGAGAACTTTCTTTCGTTAAAATTTGTCAGAAAACCACGTTTTAAGGATATCCAGCATCGTGAAAATTATCTTGTTTTTCCCAAACAACACGTTGTAACTCGCAAAGCTTTGGTATTACGTGTATGTCTATGCGTGTAGCCACTTAAGAGAACGCACAGGAGATTTTTCTCTCGAAAGAACATGTAAGAATACAACGTTATAAGGAAATACAGTGTTGCAGAGTAAAGACAAATACATACTTTTTGGAAACACTTTACGAGAAAAAATAACGCTTCGTAAAAAATTAGCTTGTATCTCCTAAACAACACGTGGTAACTCGAAAAGATTTGGTGTGGCGTGCACGTCTAAACGTGTAGCCTCAAAAGAGAACCAACAGGAGAATTTTCTTTCGTCAAAATTTGTCAGAACACCACTTTTTACGGAAATCCCGCATCGTGCGAAATTATCTTGTTTTTCATAAACAACACGTTGTAACTCGAAAAGTTTTGGTGTTGCCTGTATGTCTAATTGTGTAGCCTCAAAAGGGAATGCACAGGATAGTTTTCTCGCGACAGAATATGTAAGAATACCACGTTATAAGGAAATACAGTGTTGCAGAGTAAAGACAAATATGTACGTATTGGAAACACTTTATGAGAAGAAATAACGCATCGTACAAATTTAGCTTGTATCTCCTAAACAACACGTGGTAACTCGAAAGGATTTGGTGTGGCGTGCACGTCTAAACGTGAAGCCTCAAAAGAGAACCCACAGGAGAATTTTCTTTCGTCAAAATTTGTCAGAAAACCACGTTTTAAGGAAATCCCGCATCGTGCGAAATTATCTTGTTTTTCATAAACAACACGTTGTAACTCGAAAAGCTTTGGTGTTACCTGTATGTCTAAGTGTGTAGCCTCAAAAGGGAATGCACAGGATAGTTTTCTCTCGAAAGAATATGTAAGAAAACCACGTTTTAAGGAAATACAGTGTTGCAGAGTAAAGATAAATACGTACATATCGGAAACACTTTACGAGAAGAATTAAGGCATTGTACAAAATTAGCTTGTATCTCCTAAACAACACGTTGTAATTCGAAAAGATTTGGTGTGGCATGTACGTCTAAATATGTAGCCTCAAAAGAGAACACAGAGGAGAATTTTCTTTCGTCAAAATTTTTCAGAAAACCACGTTTTAAGCTAATCCCGCATCTTGCAAAATCATCTCCTTTTTCCTAAACAACATGTTGTAACTCGAAAAGCTTTGGTGTTGCGTGTATGTGTAAGGATGGAGCCTCAAAAGAGAAGGCACAGGAGAGTTTTCCCTCGAAAGAATATGTAATAATACCATGTTATAAGGAAATACAATTTTGCAGAGTAAAGACAAATAAGTACATATTGTAAACACTTTACGAGAAGTAATAACGCATCGTACAAAATTAACTTGTGTCTCCTAAACAATACGTTGTAACTCGAAAAGATTTGGCGTCACGTGTATGTCTAAATGTGTAGTCTCAAAAGAGAACCCGCAGGAGAATTTTCTTTCATCAAAATTTGTCAGAAACCACGTTTTACGGAAATCTCGCATCGTGCGAAATTATCTTGTTTTTCCTAAACAACACGTTGTAATTTGAAAAGCTTTGGTGTTGCGTGTATGTCTAAGCTTGTAGCCTCAAATGAGATTGCACAGGACAGTTTTCTCTCGAAAGAATATGTAAGAATACCACGTTATAGGCAAATATAGTGTTGCAGAGTAAAGACAATTAAGTACGTATTGGAAACATTTTAAGTGAAGAAATAACGCATCGTACTAAATTAGCTTGTATCTCCTAAACAACACGTTGTAACTCGAAAGGATTTGGTGTGGCTCATACCCCTACACGTAGAGCCTCAAAAAGAACCCACAGGAGATCTTTCTTTCGTAAAAATTTTTCAGAAAACCACGTTTTATGGAAATCTCGCATCATGCGAAATTATCTTGTTTTTCCTAAACAACACGTTGTAACTCGAAAAGCTTTGGCGTTGCGTGTATGTCTAAGCGTGTACCCCAAAAGAGAACGCACAGGAGAGGTTTCCCTCGAAAGAATATGTAAGAATACAACGTTATAAGGAAATACAGTGTTGCAGAGTAAAGACAATTAAGTACGTTTTGGACACACTTTACAAGAAGAAATAACGCATCGAAAAAAATTTGCTTGTATCTCCTAAACAACAAGTTATAACTCGAAAAGATTTGGTGTGGCGTGTACGTCTAAACCTGTAGCCTCAAAAGACAACGCAAAGGAGAACTTTCTTTCGTTAAAATTTGTCAGAAAACCACGTTTTAAGGAAATCCCGCATCGTGCGAAATTATCTTGTTTTTCATAAACAACACGTTGTAATTTGAAAAGCTTTGGTGTTGCCTCTATGTCTAAGTGTGTAGCCTCAAAAGGGAACGCACAAGAGAGTTTTCTCTCGAAAGAATATGTAAGAATACCACGTTATAAGGAAATACAGTGTTGCAGAGTAAAGACAAATACGTACGTATTGGACACACTTTACGAGAAGAAATAAAGCATCGTACAAAATTAGCTTGTATCTCCTAAACAACACGTGGTAACTCGAAAGGATTAGGTGTGGCGTGCACGTCTAAACATGAAGCTTCAAAAGAGAACCAACAGAATAATTTTCTTTTGTCAAAATTTGTCAGAAAACCATGTTGTAAGGAAATCCAGCATCGTGTGAAATTATCTTGTTTTTTTAAAAACAACACGTTGTAACTCAAAAAGCTTTGGTGTTGCCTCTTTGTCTAAGTGTTTAGCCTCAAATGGGAATGCACAGGATAGTTTTCTCTTGAAAGAATATGTAAGAATACCACGTTATAAGGAAATACAGTGTTGCAGAGTAAAGACAAATACGTACGTATTGGAAACACTTTACGAGAATTAATGCATTATAACAAATTAGCTTGTATCTCCTAAACAACACGTTGTAACTCGAAAAGATTTGGTGTGACGTGTACGTCTGAATATGTAGCCTCAAAAGAGAACCCAAAGGAGAATTTTCTTTCGTCAAAATTTTTCAGAAAACCAGGTTTTTAGGAAATCCCTCATCGTGCGAAATCATCTTCTTTTTCCTAAACAACATGTTGTAACTCGAAAAGCTTTGGTGTTGCGTGCTTCTCTAATCGTGTAGCCTCAAAAGAGAATGCACAGGACAGTTTTCCCTCGAAAGAATATGTAAGAATACCATGTTATAAGGAAATACAGTGTTGCAGAGTAAAGACAAATATGTACGTATTGGAAACATTTTACGAGAAGAAATAGCGCATCGTAAAATATTTGCTTGTATCTCCTAAACAACACGCTGTAACTCAAAAATATTTGGTGTGGCTCGTACGGCTACACGTGTAGCCTCAAAGGAGAACCCACAGGAGAACTTTCTTTCGTCAAAATTTGTCAGAAAACCACGTTTTAAGGAAATCCCGCATCGTGCAAAAATTATCTTGTTTTTCCTAAACAACACGTTGTAACTCGAAAAGCTTTGGTGTTGCGTGTATGTCTGAGCATGTAGCCTCTAAAGAGAATGCACAGGAGAGTTTCTCTCGAAAAAACATGTAAGAATACAACGTTATAAGGAAATACAGTGTTGCAGAGTAAAGACAAATACATACGTATTGGAACCACTTTACGAAAAGAAATAACGCATCATAAAAAATTAGCTTGTATCTCTTAAACAACACGTGGTAACTCGAAAGGATTTGGTGTGGCGTGCACGTCTAAATGTGTAGCCTCAAAAGAGAAGCCACAGGAGAATTTTCTTTTGTCAAAATTTGTCAGAAAACCACGTTTTAAGGAAATCCCGCATCGTGCAAAATTATCTTGTTTTCCATAAACAACACGTTGTAACTCGAAAAGCGATGGTGCTGCCTGTATGTCTAAGCGTGGAGCCTCAAAAGAGAAGGAAGAGGAGAGTTTTCTCTCGAAAGAATATGTAAGTATACCACGTTATAAGGAAATATAATGTTGCAGAGTACAGACAAATAGTATTGGAAACACTTTAAGAGAAGAAATAATGCATCGTACAAAATTAGCTTGTATCTCCTAAACAACACGTTGTAACTCGAAAAAATTTGGTGTGGCTCTTACCTCTACACGTGTAGCCTCAAAAGAGAACCCACAGGAGAACTTTATTTCGTCAAAATTTTTCAGACAACCACGTTTTATGGAAATCTCGCATCGTGCGAAATTATCTTGTTTTTCCTAAACGACACATTGTAACTCAAAAAGCTTTGGCGTTGCGTGTATGTCTAAGCATGTAGCCTGTAAAGAGAACGCACAGCAGAGTTTTCTCTCGAAAGAATATGTAAGAATACAACGTTATAAGGAAATACAGTGTTGCAGAGTAAAGACAAATAAGTACGTATTGGAAAACTTTACGAGCAGAAGTAACGCATCTTACAAAATTAGCTTGTACCTCCGAAACAACATGTTGTAACTCGAAAAGATTTGGTGTGCCGTGTATGTCTAAATGTGTAGCCTTAAAAGAGAACCCTCAGGAGAATTTTCTTTCTTCAAAATTTTTCAGAAAACCACGATTTAAGAAAATCCCGCATCGTGCGAAATCATCTTCTTTTTCCTAAGCAACATGTTGTAACTCGAAAAGCTTTGGTGTTGCGTGTATGTGTAAGCGTGGAGCCTCAAAAGAGAAGGCATAGGAGAGTTTTCTCTCGAAAGAATATGTAAGAATACCACGTTATAAAGAAATACAATTTTGCAGAGTAAAGACAAATAAGTACTTATTGGAAACACTTTATGAGAAGAAATAACGCATCGTAAAAAATTAGCTTGTATCTCCTAAACAAACCGTTGTAACTCAAAAAGATTTGGTGTGACGTGTACGTCTAAACATGTAGCCTCTAAAGAGAACCCACAGGAGAACTTTCTTTCGTCAAAATTTTTCAGAAAACCACGTTTTATGGAAATCTCGCATCATGCGAAATTATCTTGTTTTTCCTAAACAACACGTTGTAACTCGAAAAGCTTTGGTGTTGCGTGTATGTCTAAGCATGTAGCCCAAAAGAGAACGCACAGGAGACGTTTCCCTCGAAAGAATATGTAAGAATACCACGTTATAAGGAAGTACAGTGTTGCAGAGTAAAGACAATTAACTACGTATTGGACACACTTTACAAGAAGAAATAACGCATCGAACAAAATTTGCTTGTATCTCCTAAACAACAAGTTATAACTCGAAAAGATTTGGTGTGGCATGTACGTCTATACCTGTAGCCTCAAAAGACAACGCACAGGAGAACTTTCTTTCGTTAAAATTTGTCAGAAAACCACGTTTTAAGGATATCCTGCATCGTGCAAAATTATCTTGTTTTTCCTAAACAACACGTTGTAACTCGAAATGCTTTGGTGTTATGTGTATATCTAAGCGTGTAGACTCTAAAGAGAACGCACAGGAGAGTTTTCTCTCGAAAGAACATGTAAGAATACAATGTTATAAGGAAATACAGTGTTGCAGAGTAAAGACAAATACATACATATAGGAAACACTTACGAGAAGAAATAACGCATTGTACACAATTAGCTTGTATCTCCTAAACAACACGTTGTAACTAGAAAAGATTTGGTGTGGCTCTTACCTCTACACGTGTAGCCTCAAAAGAGAACCCACAGGAGAACTTTCTTTCGTCAAAATTTTTCAGACAACCATGTTTTATGGAAATCTCGCATCGTGCGAAATTATCTTGTTTTTCCTAAATGACACATTGTAACTCAAAAAGCTTTGGCGTTGCGTGTATGTCTAAGCGTGTAGCCTCTAAAGAGAACGCACAGGAGAGTTTTCTCTCAAAAGAATATGTAAGAATACAACGTTATAAGGAAATACAGTGTTGCAGAGTAAAGACAGATAAGTACGTATTGGAAAACTTTAGGAGCAGAAGTAACGCATCTTACAAAATTAGCTTGTATCTCCGAAACAACATGTTGTAACTCGAAAAGATTCGGTGTGCCGTGTACATCTAAACGTGTAGCCTCAAAAGATAACCCACAGGAGAATTTTCATTCTTCAACATTTTTCAGAAAACCACGTTTTAAGGAAATCCCGCATCGTGCGAAATCATCTTCTTTTTCCAAAGCAACATGTTGTAACTCGAAAAGCTTTGGTGTTGCGTGTATGTGTAAGCGTGGAGCCTCAAAAGAGAAGGCACAGGAGAGTTTTCTCTCAAAAGAATATGTAAGAATACCACGCTATAAGGAAATACAATTTTGTAGAGTAAGGACAAATAAGTACTTATTGGAATAACTTTATGAGAAGAAATAACGCATCGTACAAAATTAGCTTATATCTCCTAAACAACAGGTTGTAACTCGAAAAGATTTGGTGTGACGTGTACGTCTAAACATGTAGCCTCAAAAGAGAACCCACAGGAGAACTTTCTTTCGTCAAAAATTTTCAGAAAACCACGTTTTATGGAAATCTAGCATCATGCGCAATTATCTTGTTTTTCCTAAACAGCATGTTGTAACTCGAAAAGCTTTGGCATTGCGTGTATGTCTAAGCGTGTAGCCCAAAAGAGAACGCACAGGAGACGTTTCCCTCGAAAGAATATGTAAGAATACCACGTTATAAGGAAATACAGTGTTGCAGAGTAAAGACAATTAAGCACGTATTGGACACACTTTACAAGAAGAAATAGCGCATCGAACAATATTTGCTTGTATCTCCTAAACAACAAGTTATAACTCGAAAAGATTTGGTGTGGCGTGTACGTCTAAACCTGTAGCCTCAAAAGAGAACCCACAGGAGAACTTTCTTTCGTTAAAATTTGTCAGAAAATCACGTTTTAAGGATATCCCGCATCGTGCAAAATTATCTTGTTTTTCCTAAACAACACGTTGTAATTCGAAAAGCTTTGGCATTGCGTGTATATCTAAGCGTGTAGCCTCTAAAGAGAACGCACAGGAGAGTTTTCTCTCGAAAGAACATGTAAGAATACAATGTTATAAGGAAATACAGTGTTTCAGAGTAAAGACAAATACGTACATATTGGAAACACTTTACGAGAAGAAATAGCGCATCGTACAAAATTAGCTTATATCTCCTAAACAACACGTGATAATTCGAAAGGATTTGGTGTGGCATGCACGTCTAAACCTGTAGCCTCAAAAGAGAACCCACAGGAGAACTTTCTTTCGTCAAAATTTGTCAGAAGACCAAGTTTTAAGGAAATCCCGCATCGTGCAAAATTATCTTGTTTTTCATAAACAACACGTTGTAACTTGAAAAGCTTTGGTGTTGACTGTATGTCTAAGTGTGTAACCTCAAAAGGGAACGCACAGGAGAGTTTTCTCTCGAAAGAATGTGTAAGAATACCACGTTATAAGGAAATACAGTGTTGCAGAATAAAGACAAATACGTAAGTATTGGACACACTTTACGAGAAGAAATAAAGCATCGTACAAAATTAGCTTATATCTCCTAAACAACACGTGATAATTCGAAAGGATTAGGTGTGGCGTGCACATCTAAACATGTAGCCTCAAAAGAGAACCCACAGGAGAATTTTCTTTCGTCAAAATTTGTCAGAAAACCGTGTTGTAAGGAAATCCCGCATCGTGCAAAATTATTTTGTATTTTAAAAACAACACGTTGTAACTCAAAAAGCTTTGGTGTTGCCTGTATGTCTAAGTGTTTAGCCTCAAAAGGCAATGCACAGGACAGTTTTCTCTCGAAAGAATATGTAAGAATACCACGTTATAAGGAAATACAGTGTTGCAGAGTAAAGACAAATACGTACGTATTGGAAACACTTTACGAGAAGAAATAAAGCATCGTACAAAATTAGCTTGTATCTCCTAAACAACACGTGTAACTCGAAAGGATTAGGTGTGGCGTGCACATCTAAACGTGAAGCTTCAAAAGAGAACCAACAGAATAATTTTCTTTCGTCAAAATTTTTCAGAAAACCGTGTTGTAAGGAAATCCAGCATCGTGCGAAATTATCTTGTATTTTAAAAACAACACGTTGTAACTCGAAAAGCTTTGGTGTTGCCTGCATGTCTAATCGTGTAGCCTCAAAAGAGAATGCACAGGACAGTTTTCCCTCGAAAGAATATGTAAAAATACCACGTTATAAGGAAATACAGTGTTGCAGAGTAAAGACAAATACGTACATATTGGAAACACTTTACGAGAAAGAATAGCACATCGTACAATATTTGCTTGTATCTCCTAAACAACACGTTGTAACTCAAAAATATTTGGTGTGGCTCGTACGGCTACACGTGTAGCCTCAAAAGAGAACCCACAGAAGAACTTTCTTTTGTCAAAATTTGTCAGAAAACCACGTTTTAAGGAAATCCCGCATCGTGCAAAATTATCTTGTTTTTCCTAAACAACACGTTGTAACTCGAAAAGCTTTGGTGTTGCGTGTATGTCTGAGCATGTAGCCTCTAAAGAGAATGCACAGGAGAGTTTTCTCTCGAAAGAACATGTAAGAATACAACGTTATAAGGAAATACAGTGTTGCAGAGTAAAGACAAATACATACGTATTGGAACCACTTTATGAAAAGAAATAACGCATCATACAAAATTAGCTTGTATCTCTTAAACAACACGTGGTAACTCGAAAGGATTTGGTGTGGCGTGCACGTCTAAACGTGTAGCCTCATAAGAGAAGCCACAGGAGAATTTTCTTTAGTCAAAATTTGTCAGAAAACCACGTTTTAAGGAAATCCCGCATCGTGCAAAATTATCTTGTTTTCCATAAACAAGACGCTGTAACTCGAAAAGCTTTGGTGTTGCCTGTATGTCTAAGCGTGGAGCCTAAAAACAGAAAAGCACAGGAGAGTTTTCTCTCGAAAGAATATGTAAGAATGCCACGTTATAAGGAAATATAATGTTGCAGAGTACAGACAAATACTATTGGAAACACTTTAAGAGAAGAAATAATGCATCGTACAAAATTAGCTTGTATCTCCTAAACAACACGTTGTAACTAGAAAAGATTTGGTGTGGCTCTTACCTCTACACGTGTAGCCTCAAAAGAGAACCCACAGGAGAACTTTATTTCGTCAAAATTTTTCAGACAACCACGTTTTATGGAAATCTCGCATTGTGCGAAATTATCTTGTTTTTCCTAAACGACACATTGTAACTCAAAAAGCTTTGGCGTTGCGTGTATGTCTAAGCGTGTAGCCTCTAAAGAGAACGCACAGGAGAGTTTTCTCTCAAAAGAATATGTTAAGAATACAACGTTATAAGGAAATACAGTGTTGCAGAGTAAAGACAGATAAGTACGTATTGGAAAACTTTACGAGCAGAAGTAACGCATCTTACAAAATTAGCTTGTATCTCCGAAACAACACGTTGTAACTCGAAAAGATTTGGTGTGCCGTGTACGTCTAAACGTGTAGCCTCAAAAGATAACCCACAGGAGAATTTTCTTTCTTCAAAATTTTTCAGAAAACCACGTTTTAAGGAAATCCCGCATCGTGTGAAATCATCTTCTTTTCCCAAAGCAACATGTTGTAACTCGAAAAGCTTTGGTGTTGCGTGTATGTGTAGGCGTGGAGCCTCAAACGAGAAGGCACAGGAGAGTTTTCTCTCAAAAGAATATGTAAGAATACCACGCTATAAGGAAATACATTTTTGTAGAGTAAGGACAAATAAGTACTTATTGGAATCACTTTATGAGAAGGAATAACGCATCGTACAAAATTAGCTTATATCTCCTAAACAAAAGGTTTTAACTCGAAAAGATTTGGTGTGACGTGTACGTCTAAACATGTGGCCTCAAAGGACAACGCACAGGAGAACTTTCTTTCGTTAAAATTTTTCAGAAAACCACGTTTTAAGGATATCCCGCATCGTGCAAAATTATCTTGTTTTTCCTAAACAACACGTTGTAACTCGAAAAGCTTTGGTGTTACGTGTATATCTAAGTGTGTAGCCTCTAAAGAGAATGCACAGGAGAGTTTTCTCTCGAAAGAACATGTAAGAATACAATGTTATAAGGAAATACAGTGTTTCAGAGTAAAGACAAATACGTACATATTGGAAACACTTTACGAGAAGAAATAACGCATCGTACAAAATTAGCTTATATCTCCTAAACAACACGTGATAATTCGAAAGGATTTAATGTGGCATGCACGTCTAAACATGTAGCCTCAAAAGAGAACCCACAGGAGAATTTTCTTTCGTCAAAATTTGTCAGAAGACCAAGTTTTAAGGAAATCCCGCATCGTGCAAAATTATCTTGTTTTTCATAAACAACACGTTGTAACTTGAAAAGCTTTGGTGTTGACTGTATGTCTAAGTGTGTAACCTCAAAAGGGAACGCACAAGATAGTTTTCTCTCGAAAGAATGTGTAAGATTACCACGTTATAAGGAAATACAGTGTTGCAGAGTAAAGACAAATACGTAAGTATTGGACACACTTTACGAGAAGAAATAAAGCATCGTACAAAATTAGCTTGTATCTCCTAAACAACACGTGTAACTCGAAAGGATTAGGTGTGGCGTGCACATCTAAACGTGAAGCTTCAAAAGAGAACCAACAGAATAATTTACTTTCGTCAAAATTTGTCAGAAAACCGTGTTGTAAGGAAATCCAGCATCGTGCGAAATTATCTTCTTTTTCATAAACAACACGTTGTAACTCAAAAAGCTTTGGTGTTGCCTGCATGTCTAAGTGTGTAACCTCAAACGGGAACGCACAAGATAGTTTTCTCTCGAAAGAATGTGTAAGAATATCACGTTATAAGGAAATACAGTGTTGCAGAATAAAGACAAATACGTACGTATTGGACACGCTTTACGAGAAGAAATAAAGCATCGTACAAAATTAGCTTGTATCTCCTAAACAACACGTGTAACTCGAAAGGATTAGGTGTGGCGTGCACATCTAAACGTGAAGCTTCAAAAGAGAACCAACAGAATAATTTTCTTTCGTCAAAATTTGTCAGAAAACCGTGTTGTAAGGAAATCCAGCATCGTGCGAAATTATCTTGTATTTTAAAAACAACACGTTGTAACTCAAAAAGCTTTGGTGTTGCCTGCATGTCTAAGTGTTTAGCCTCAAAAGGCAATGCACAGGATAGTTTTCCCTCGAAAGAATATGTAAGAATACCACGTTATAAGGAAATACAGTGTTGCAGAGTAAAGACAAATACGTACGTATTGGAAACACTTTACGAGAATTAATGCATTATAAAAAATTAGCTTGTATCTCCTAAACAACACGTTGTAACTCGAAAAGATTTGGTGTGACATGTACGTCTAAACGTGTAGCCTCAACTGAGAACCCACAAGAGAATTTTCTTTCATCAAAATTTGTCAGAAACCAGGTTTTAAGGAAATCTCGCATCGTGCAAAATTATCTTGTTTTTCCTAAACAACACGTTGTAACTCGAAAAGCTTTGGTATTGCGTGTATGTCTGAGCATGTAGCCTCTAAAGAGAATGCACAGGAGAGTGTTCTCTCAAAAGAACATGTAAGAATACAACGTTATAAGGAAATACAGTGTTGCAGAGTAAAGACAAATACATACGTATTGGAACCACTTTATGAAAAGAAATAACGCATCATACAAAATTAGCTTGTATCTCTTAAACAACACGTGGTAACTCGAAAGGATTTGGTGTGGCGTGCACGTCTAAACGTGTAGCCTCATAAGAGAAGCCACAGGAGAATTTTCTTTAGTCAAAATTTGTAAGAAAACCACGTTTTAAGGAAATCCCGCATTGTGCAAAATTATCTTGTTTTCCATAAACAACACGCTGTAACTCGAAAAGCTTTGGTGTTGCCTGTATGTCTAAGCGTGGAGCCTAAAAACAGAAAAGGCACAGGAGAGTTTTCTCTCGAAAGAATATGTAAGAATGCCACGTTATAAGGAAATATAATGTTGCAGAGTACAGACAAATACTATTGGAAACACTTTAAGAGAAGAAATAATGCATCGTACAAAATTAGCTTGTATCTCCTAAACAACACGTTGTAACTAGAAAAGATTTGGTGTGGCTCTTACCTCTACACGTGTAGCCTCAAAAGAGAACCCACAGGAGAACTTTATTTCGTCAAAATTTTTCAGACAGCCACGTTTTATGGAAATCTCGCATCGTGCGAAATTATCTTGTTTTTCCTAAACGACACATTGTAACTCAAAAAGCTTTGGCGTTGCGTGTATGTCTAAGCGTGTAGCCTCTAAAGAGAACGCACAGGAGAGTTTTCTCTCAAAAGAATATGTTAAGAATACAACGTTATAAGGAAATACAGTGTTGCAGAGTAAAGACAGATAAGTACGTATTGGAAAACTTTACGAGCAGAAGTAACGCATCTTACAAAATTAGCTTGTATCTCCGAAACAACACGTTGTAATTCGAAAAGATTCGGTGTGCCGTGTACGTCTAAACGTGTAGCCTCAAAAGAGAACCCACAGGAGAATTTTCTTTCTTCAAAATTTTTCAGAAAACCACGTTTTAAGGAAATCCCGCATCGTGCGAAATCATCTTCTTTTTCCAAAGCAACATGTTGTAACTTGAAAAGCTTTGGTGTTGCGTGTATGTGTAAGCGTGGAGCCTCAAAAGAGAAGGCACAGGAGAGTTTTCTCTCAAAAGAATATGTAAGAATACCACGCTATAAGGAAATACAATTTTGTAGAGTAAGGACAAATAAGTACTTATTGGAATCACTTTATGAGAAGAAATAACGCATCGTACAAAATTAGCTTATATCTCCTAAACAACAGGTTGTAACTCGAAAAGATTTGGTGTGACGTGTACGTCTAAACATGTAGCCTCAAAAGAGAACCCACAGGAGAACTTTCTTTCGTCAAAAATTTTCAGAAAACCACGTTTTATGGAAATCTAGCATCATGCGCAATTATCTTGTTTTTCCTAAACAGCATGTTGTAACTCGAAAAGCTTTGGCATTGCGTGTATGTCTAAGCGTGTAGCCCAAAAGAGAACGCACAGGAGACGTTTCCCTCGAAAGAATATGTAAGAATACCACGTTATAAGGAAATACAGTGTTGCAGAGTAAAGACAATTAAGCACGTATTGGACACACTTTACAAGAAGAAATAGCGCATCGAACAATATTTGCTTGTATCTCCTAAACAACAAGTTATAACTCGAAAAGATTTGGTGTGGCGTGTACGTCTAAACCTGTAGCCTCAAAGGACAACGCACAGGAGAACTTTCTTTCGTTAAAATTTGTCAGAAAATCACGTTTTAAGGATATCCCGCATCGTGCAAAATTATCTTGTTTTTCCTAAACAACACGTTGTAATTCGAAAAGCTTTGGTGTTACGTGTATATCTAAGCGTGTAGCCTCTAAAGAGAATGCACAGGAGAGTTTTCTCTCGAAAGAACATGTAAGAATACAATGTTATAAGGAAATACAGTGTTTCAGAGTAAAGACAAATACGTACATAATGGAAACACTTTACGAGAAGAAATAACGCATCGTACAAAATTAGCTTATATCTCCTAAACAACACGTGATAATTCGAAAGGATTTCATGTGGCATGCACGTCTAAACATGTAGCCTCAAAAGAGAACCCACAGGAGAATTTTCTTTCGTCAAAATTTGTCAGAAGACCAAGTTTTAAGGAAATCCCGCATCGTGCAAAATTATCTTGTTTTTCATAAACAACACGTTGTAACTTGAAAAGCTTTGGTGTTGACTGTATGTCTAAGTGTGTAACCTCAAACGGGAACGCACAAGATAGTTTTCTCTCGAAAGAATGTGTAAGAATACCACGTTATAAGGAAATACAGTGTTGCAGAATAAAGACAAATACGTACGTATTGGACACACTTTACGAGAAGAAATAAAGCATCGTACAAAATTAGCTTGTATCTCCTAAACAACACGTGTAACTCGAAAGGATTAGGTGTGGCGTGCACATCTAAACGTGAAGCTTCAAAAGAGAACCAACAGAATAATTTTCTTTCGTCAAAATTTGTCAGAAAACCGTGTTGTAAGGAAATCCAGCATCGTGCGAAATTATGTTGTAACTCAAAAAGCTTTGGTGTTGCCTGCATGTCTAAGTGTTTAGCCTCAAAAGGCAATGCACAGGATAGTTTTCTCTTGAAAGAATATGTAAGAATACCACGTTATAAGGAAATACAGTGTTGCAGAGTAAAGACAAATACGTACGTACTGGAAACACTTTACGAGAATTAATGCATTATAAAAAATTAGCTTGTATCTCCTAAACAACACGTTGTAACTCGAAAAGATTTGGTGTGACCTGTACGTCTAAATATGTAGCCTCAAAAGAGAACCCAAAGGAGAATTTTCTTTCGTCAAAATTTTTCAGAAAACCAGGTTTTTAGGAAATCCCCCATCGTGCGAAATCATCTTCTTTTTCCTAAACAACATGTTGTAACTCGAAAAGCTTTGGTGTTGCTTGCTTGTCTAATCGTGTAGCCTCAAAAGAGAATGCACAGGAGAGTTTTCCCTCGAAAGAATATGTAAGAATACCATGTTATAAGGAAATACAGTGTTGCAGAGTAAAGACAAATATGTATGTATTGGAAACACTTTACGAGAAGAAATAGCGCATCGTACAATATTTGCTTGTATCTCCTAAACAACACGTTGTAACTCAAAAATATTTGGTGTGGCTCGTACGGCTACACGTGTAGCCTCAAAAGAGAACCCACAGGAGAACTTTCTTTCGTCAAAATTTGTCAGAAAACCACGTTTTAAGGAAATCCCGCATCGTGCAAAATTATCTTGTTTTTCCTAAACAACACGTTGTAACTCGAAAAGCTTTGGTGTTGCGTGTATGTCTGAGCATGTAGCCTCTAAAGAGAATGCACAGGAGAGTGTTCTCTCGAAAGAACATGTAAGAATACAACGTTATAAGGAAATACAGTGTTGCAGAGTAAAGACAAATACATACGTATTGGAACCACTTTATGAAAAGAAATAACGCATCATACAAAATTAGCTTGTATCTCTTAAACAACACGTGGTAACTCGAAAGGATTTGGTGTGGTGTGCACGTCTAAACGTGTAGCCTCAAAAGAGAAGCCACAGGAGAATTTTCTTTAGTCAAAATTTGTCAGAAAACCACGTTTTAAGGAAATCCCGCATCGTGCAAAATTATCTTGTTTTCCATAAACAAAACGCTGTAACTCGAAAAGCTTTGGTGTTGCCTGTATGTCTAAGCGTGGAGCCTAAAAACAGAAAAGGCACAGGAGAGTTTTCTCTCGAAAGAATATGTAAGAATGCCACGTTATAAGGAAATATAATGTTGCAGAGTACAGACAAATACTATTGGAAACACTTTAAGAGAAGAAATAATGCATCGTACAAAATTAGCTTGTATCTCCTAAACAACACGTTGTAACTAGAAAAGATTTGGTGTGGCTCTTACCTCTACACGTGTAGCCTCAAAAGAGAACCCACAGGAGAACTTTCTTTCGTCAAAATTTTTTAGACAACCACGTTTTATGGAAATCTCGCATCGTGCGAAATTATCTTGTTTTTCCTAAACGACACATTGTAACTCAAAAAGCTTTGGCGTTGCGTGTATGTCTAAGCGTGTAGCCTCTAAAGAGAACGCACAGGAGAGTTTTCTCTCAAAAGAATATGTAAGAATACAACGTTATAAGGAAATACAGTGTTGCAGAGTAAAGACAGATAAGTAAGTATTGGAAAACTTTAGGAGCAGAAGTAACGCATCTTACAAAATTAGCTTGTATCTCCGAAACAGCACGTTGTAACTCGAAAAGATTCGGTGTGCCGTGTACGTCTAAACGTGTAGCCTCAAAAGAGAACCCACAGGAGAATTTTCATTCTTCAACATTTTTCAGAAAACCACGTTTTAAGGAAATCCCACATCGTGCGAAATCATCTTCTTTTTCCAAAGCAACATGTTGTAACTCGAAAAGCTTTGGTGTTGCGTGTATGTGTAAGCGTGGAGCCTCAAAAGAGAAGGCACAGGAGAGTTTTCTCTCAAAAGAATATGTAAGAATACCACGTTATAAGGAAATACAATTTTGCAGAGTAAGGACAAATAAGTACTTATTGGAATCACTTTATGAGAAGAAATAACGCATTGTACAAAATTAGCTTATATCTCCTAAACAACACGTTGTAACTCGAAAAGATTTGGTGTGACGTGTACGTGTAAACATGTAGCCTCAAAAGAGAACCCACAGGAGAACTTTCTTTCGTCAAAATTTTTCAGAAAACCACGTTTTATGGAAATCTAGCATCATGCGAAATTATCTTGTTTTTCCTAAACAACATGTAACTCGAAAAGCTTTGGCATTGCGTGTATGTCTAAGCGTGTAGCCCAAAAGAGAACGCACAGGAGACGTTTCCCTCGAAAGAATATGTAAGAATACCACGTTATAAGGAAATACAGTGTTGCAGATTAAAGACATTTAAGCACGTATTGGACACACTTTACAAGAAGAAATAACGAATCGAACAATATTTGCTTGTATCTCCTAAACAACAAGTTATAACTCACAAAGATTTGGTGTGGCGTGTACGTCTAAACCTGTAGCCTCAAAGGACAACGCACAGGAGAACTTTCTTTCGTTAAAATTTGTCAGAAAACCACGTTTTAAGGATATCCCGCATCGTGCAAAATTATCTTCTTTTTCCTAAACAACACGTTGTAACTCGAAAAGCTTTGGTGTTACGTGTATATCTAAGCGTGTAGCCTCTAAAGAGAATGCACAGGAGAGTTTTCTCTCGAAAGAACATGTAAGAATACAATGTTATAAGGAAATACAGTGTTGCAGAGTAAAGACAAATACGTACGTATTGGAAACACTTTACGAGAAGAAATAACGCATCGTACAAAATTAGCTTGTATCTCCTAAACAACACGTGATAATTCGAAAGGATTTCATGTGGCATGCACGTCTAAACATGTAGCCTCAAAAGAGAACCCACAGGAGAATTTTCTTTCATCAAAATTTGTCAGAACACCAAGTTTTAAGGAAATCCCGCATCGTGCGAAATTATCTTGTTTTTCATAAACAACACGTTGTAACTTGAAAAGCTTTGGTGTTGCCTGTATGTCTAAATGTGTAGCCTCAAAAGGGAACGCACAAGATAGTTTTCTCTCGAAAGCATGTGTAAGAATACCACGTTATAAGGAAATACAGTGTTGCAGAGTAAAGACAAATATGTACGTATTGGAAACACTTTACGAGAATTAATGCAATATAAAAAATTAGCTTGTATCTCCTAAACAACACGTTGTAACTCGAAAAGATTTGGTGTGACCTGTACGTCTAAATATGTAGCCTCAAAAGAGAACCCAAAGGAGAATTTTCCTTACCCAATGCATGTGTAAGAATACCACGTTATAAGGAAATACAGTGTTGCAGAATAAAGACAATTACGTACGTATTGGACACACTTTACGAGAAGAAATAAAGCATCGTACAAAATTAGCTTGTATCTCCTAAACAACACGTGGTAACTCGAAAGGATTAGGTGTGGCGTGCACATCTGAACGTGAAGCTTCAAAAGAGAACCAACAGAATAATTTTCTTTCGTCAAAATTTGTCAGAAAACCATGTTGTAAGGAAATCCAGCATCGTGCGAAATTATTTTGTATTTTAAAAACAACACGTTGTAACTCAAAAAGCTTTGGTGTTGCCTGTATGTCTAAGTGTTTAGCCTCAAAAGGCAATGCACAGGATAGTTTTCTCTCGAAAGAATATGTAAGAATACCACGTTATAAAGAAATACAGTGTTGCAGAGTAAAGACAAATACGTACGTATTGGAAACACTTTACGAGAATTAATGCATTATAAAAAATTAGCTTGTATCTCCTAAACAACACGTTGTAACTCGAAAAGATTTGGTGTGACCTGTACGTCTAAATATGTAGCCTCAAAAGAGAACCCAAAGGAGAATTTTCTTTCGTCAAAATTTTTCAGAACACCAGGTTTTTAGGAAATCCCTCATCGTGCGAAATCATCTTTTTTCCTAAACAACATGTTGTAACTCGAAAAGCTTTGGTGTTGCGTGCTTGTCTAATCGTGTAGCCTCAAAAGAGAATGCACAGGACAGTTTTCCCTCGAAAGAATATGTAAGAATACCATGTTATAAGGAAATACAGTGTTGCAGAGTAAAGACAAATATGTAGGTATTGGAAACACTTTACGAGAAGAAATAGCGCATCGTACAATATTTGCTTGTATCTCCTAAACAACACGTTGTAACTCAAAAATATTTGGTGTGGCTCATACGGCTACACGTGTAGCCTCAAAAGAGAACCCACAGGAGAACTTTCTTTCGTCAAAATTTGTCAGAAAACCACGTTTTAAGGAAATCCCGCATCGTGCAAAATTATCTTGTTTTTCCTAAACAACACGTTGTAACTCGAAAAGCTTTGGTGTTGCGTGTATGTCTGAGCATGTAGCCTCTAAAGAGAATGCACAGGAGAGTTTTCTCTCGAAAGAACATGTAAGAATACACCGTTATAAGGAAATACAGTGTTGCAGAGTAAAGACAAATACATACGTATTGGAACCACTTTACGAAAAGAAATAACACATCATACAAAATTAGCTTGTATCTCTTAAACAACACGTGGTAACTCGAAAGGATTTGGTGTGGCGTGCACGTCTAAACGTGTAGCCTCAAAAGAGAAGCCACAGGAGAATTTTCTTTAGTCAAAATTTGTCAGAAAACCACGTTTTAAAGAAATCCCGCATCTTGCAAAATTATCTTGTTTTCCATAAACAACACGGTGTAACTCGAAAAGCTTTGGTGTTGCCTGTATGTCTAAGCGTGGAGCCTCAAAAGAGAAGGCACAGGAGAGTTTTCTCTCGAAAGAATATGAAAGAATACCACGTTATAAGGAAATATAATGTTGCAGAGTACAGACAAATACTATTGGAAACACTTTAAGAGAAGAAATAATGCATCGTACAAAATTAGCTTGTATCTCCTAAACAACACGTTGTAACTCGAAAAGATTTGGTGTGGCTCGTACCTCTACACGTGTAGCCTCAAAAGAGAACCCACAGGAGAACTTTCTTTCGTCAAAATTTTTCAGACAACCACGTTTTATGGAAACCTCGCATCGTGCGAAATTATCTTGTTTTTCCTAAACGACACATTGTAACTCAAAAAGCTTTGGCGTTGCGTGTATGTCTAAGCGTGTAGCCTGTAAAGAGAACGCACAGGAGAGTTTTCTCTCGAAAGAATATGTAAGAATAAAACGTTATAAGGAAATACAGTGTTGCAGAGTAAAGACAAATAAGTACGTATTGGAAAACTTTACGAGCAGAAGTAACGCATCTTACAAAATTAGCTTGTATCTCCGAAACAAAACGTTGTAACTCGAAAAGATTTGGTGTGCCGTGTACGTCTAAACGTGTAGCCTCAAAAGAGAACCCACAGGAGAATTTTCTTTCTTCAAAATTTTTCAGAAAACCACGTTTTAAGGAAATCCCGCATCATGCGAAATCATCTTCTTTTTCCTAAGCAACATGTTGTAACTTGAAAAGCTTTGGTGTTGCGTGTATGTGTAAGCGTGGAGCCCCAAAAGAGAAGGCACAGGAGAGTTTTCTCTCGAAAGAATATGTAAGAATACCACGTTATAAGGAAATACAATTTTGCAGAGTAAAGACAAATAAGTACATATTGGAAACACTTTACAAGAAGAAATAACGCATCGTAAAAAATTAGCTTGTATCTCCTAAACAACACGTTGTAACTCGAAAAGATTTGGCGTGACGTGTACGTCTAAGTGTGTAGCTTCAAAAGGGAACCCACAAGAGAATATTCTTTTATCAAAATTTGTCAGAAACCACGTTTTAAGGAAATATCGCATCGTGCGAAATTATCTTGTTTTTCCTAAATAACACGTTATAACTCAAAAATCTTTGGTGTTGCGTGTATGTCTAAGTGTGTAACCTCAAAAGAGAATGCACAGGATAGTTTTATCTCAAAAGAATATGTAAGAAGACCACGTTATAAGGAAATACAATGTTGCAGAGTAAAGACAAATACGTACTTATTGGAAACACTTTAAGAGAAGAATTAACGCACCGTAAATAATTAGCTTGTATCTCCTAAACAACACGTTGTAACTCGAAAAGATTTGGTTTGGCATGTACGTCTAAACGTGTAGCCTCAAAAGAGAACCTACAGGAGAATTTCCTTTCTTCAAAAATTTTCAGAAAACCACGTTTTAAGGAAATCCCGCATCGTGCGAAATCATCTTCTTTTTCCTAAACAACATGTTGTAACTCGAAAAGCTTTGGTGTTGCGTGTATGTGTAAGCGTGGAGCTTCAAAAGAGAAGGCACAGGAGAATTTTCTCTCGAAAGAATATGTAAGAATACCACGTTATAAGGAAATACAATTTTGCAGAGTAAAGACAAATAAGTACATATTGGAAACACTTGACGAGAAGAAATAACGCATCATACAAAATTACCTTGTATCTCCTAAAAAACACGTTGTAACTTGAAAAGATTTGGTGTGACGTGTACGTCTAAAAGTGTAGCCTCAAAAGAGAACCCACAGGAGAATTTTATTTCATCAAAATTTGTCAGAAACCACGTTTTAAGGAAATCTCGCATCGTGCGAAATTATCTCGTTTTTCTTAAACAACACGTTGTAACTCGAAAACCTTTGGTGTTGCGTGTATGTCTAAGCGTGTAGCCTCAAAAGAGAACGCACAGGAGAGTTTTCTCTCGAAAGAATATGTAAGAATACCACGTTATAAGGAAATACAGTGTTTCAGAGTAAAGACAAATGCTATTGGAAACACTTTAAGAGAAGAAATAATGCATCGTACAAAATTAGCTTGTATCTCCTAAACAACACGTTCTAACTCGAAAAGATTTGGTGTGGCTCGTACCTCTACATGTGTAGCCTCAAAAGAGAACCCACAGGAGAACTTTCTTTCTTCAACATTTTTCAGACAACCACGTTTTATGGAAATCTCGCATCGTGCGAAATTATCTTGTTTTTCCTATACAGCACATTGTAACTCGAAAAGCTTTGGCGTTGCGTGTATGTCTAAGTGTGTAGCCTCTAAAGAGAACGCACAGTAGAGTTTTCTCTTGAAAGAATATGTAAGAATACAACGTTATAAGGAAATAAAGTGTTGCAGAGTAAAGACAAATACGTACATATTGGAAACACTTTACGAGAAGAAATAACGCATCATACAAAATTAGGTTGTATCTCCTAAACAACACGTGGTAACTCGAAAGGAATTGGTGTGGCGTGTACGTCTAAACATGTAGCCTCAAAAGAAAACCCACTGAAGAATTTTCTTTCGTCAAAATTTTTCAGAAAACTACGTTTTAAGGAAATCCTGCATCGTGCGAAATTATCTTGTTTTTCATAAACAACACGTTGTAACTCGAAAAGCTTTGGTGTTGCCTCTTTGTCTAAGTGTGTAGCCGCAAAAGGGAAAGCACGGGATAGTTTTCTCTCGAAAGAATATGTAAGAATACCACGTTATAAGGAAATACAGTGTTGCAGAGTAAAGACAAATACGTAAGTCTTGGAAACACTTTACGAGAATAATTAACACATCCTAAAAAATTAGCTTGTATCTCCTAAACAACACGTTGTAACTCGAAAAGA
This sequence comes from Apodemus sylvaticus, assembly GCF_947179515.1. Classification (NCBI taxonomy): domain Eukaryota; kingdom Metazoa; phylum Chordata; class Mammalia; order Rodentia; family Muridae; genus Apodemus; species Apodemus sylvaticus. Next base: position 410,808 of record NW_026263184.1, read on the forward strand.
TTTGGTGTGGCATGTTCGTCTAAACGTGTAGCCTCAAAAGAGAACCCACAGGAGAATTTTATTTCATCAAAATTTGTCAGAAACCACGTTTTAAGGAAATCTCGCATCGTGCGAAATTATCTTGTTTTTCTTAAACAACACGTTGTAACTCGAAAACCTTTGGTGTTGCGTGTATGTCTAAGCGTGTAGCCTCAAAAGAGAACGCACAGGAGAGTTTTCTCTCGAAAGAATATGTAAGAATACCACGTTATAAGGAAATACAGTGTTTCAGAGTAAAGACAAATGCTATTGGAAACACTTTAAGAGAAGAAATAATGCATCGTACAAAATTAGCTTGTATCTCCTAAACAACACGTTCTAACTCGAAAAGATTTGGTGTGGCTCGTACCTCTACATGTGTAGCCTCAAAAGAGAACCCACAGGAGAACTTTCTTTCTTCAACATTTTTCAGACAACCACGTTTTATGGAAATTTCGCATCGTGCGAAATTATCTTGTTTTTCCTATACAGCACATTGTAACTCGAAAAGCTTTGGCGTTGCGTGTATGTCTAAGTGTGTAGCCTCTAAAGAGAACGCACAGTAGAATTTTCTCTTGAAAGAATATGTAAGAATACAACGTTATAAGGAAATAAAGTGTTGCAGAGTAAAGACAAATACGTACATATTGGAAACACTTTACGAGAAGAAATAACGCATCATACAAAATTAGGTTGTATCTCCTAAACAACACATGGTAACTCGAAAGGAATTGGTGTGGCGTGTATGTCTAAACATGTAGCCTCAAAAGAAAACCCACTGAAGAATTTTCTTTCGTCAAAATTTTTCAGAAAACTACGTTTTAAGGAAATCCTGCATCGTGCGAAATTATCTTGTTTTTCATAAACAACACGTTGTAACTCGAAAAGCTTTGGTGTTGCCTCTTTGTCTAAGTGTGTAGCCGCAAAAGGGAAAGCACGGGATAGTTTTCTCTCGAAAGAATATGTAAGAATACCACGTTATAAGGAAATACAGTGTTGCAGAGTAAAGACAAATACGTAAGTCTTGGAAACACGTTACGAGAATAATTAACACATCCTAAAAAATTAGCTTGTATCTCCTAAACAACACGTTGTAACTCGAAAAGATTTGGTGTGGCATGTTCGTCTAAACGTGTAGCCTCAAAAGAGAACCCACAGGAGAATTTTCTTTCGTTAAAATTTTTCAGAATACCACGTTTCAAGGAAATCCCGCATCGTGCGAAATCATCTACTTTTTCCTAAACAACATGTTGTAACTCAAAAAGCTTTGGTGTTGCGTGTATGTGTACGCGTGTAGCCCCAAAAGAGAAGGCACAGGAGAGTTTTCTCTTGAAAGATTATGTAAGAATACCACGTTATAAGGAAATACAATTATGCAGAGTAAAGACAAATAAGTACATATTGGAAACCCTTTATGAGAAGAAATAACACATCGTACAAAATTAGCTTGTATCTCCTAAACAACACGTTGTAACTCTAAAAGATTTGGTGTGACATGTACGTCTAAACGTGTAGCCTCAACAGAGAACCCACAAGAGAATTTTCTTTCATCAAAATTTGTCAGAAACCAGGTTTTAAGGAAATCTCGCATCGTGCGAAATTATCTTGTTTTTCCTAAACAACACGTTGTAACTCGAAAAGCTTTGGGGTTGCGTGTGTGTCTAAGCGTGTAACCTCAAAAGAGAATGCACAGGATAGTTTTATCTCGAAAGAATATGTAAGAATACCACGTTATAAGGAAATACAATGTTGCAGAGTAAAGACAAATACTTACATACTGGAAACACTTTACGAGACGAATTAACGCATCGAAAAAAATTAGCTTGTATCTCCTAAACAACACGTTGTAACTCGAAAAGATTTGGTATGGCATGTACGTCTAAACGTGTAGCCTCGAAAGAGAACCCACAGGGGAATTTTCTTTCTTCAAAATATTTCAGAAAACCAAGTTTTAAGGAAATCCCGCATCATGCGAAATCATCTTCTTTTTCCTAAACAACATGTTGTAACTCGAAAAGCTTTGGTGTTGCGTGTATATGTAAGTGTGGAGCCTCAAAAGAGAAGGCACAGGAGAGTTTTCTCTCGAAAGAATATGCAAGAATACCACCTTATAAGGAAATACAATTTTGCAGAGTAAAGACAAATAAGTACTTATTGGAAACACTTTATGAGAAGAAATAACGCATCGTACAAAATTAGCTTGTATCTCCTAAACAACACGTTGTAACTTGAAAAGATTTGGTGTGACGTGTATGTCTCAACGTGTAGCCTCAAAAGAGAACCCACAGGAGAACTTTCTTTCGTCAAAATTTTTCAGAAAACCACGTTTTATGGAAATCTCGCATCGTGCGAAATTATCTTGTTTTTCCTAAACAACACGTTGTAACTCGAAAAGCTTTGGCGTTGCGTGTATGTCTAAGCGTGTAGCCCAAAAGAGAACGCACAGGAGAGTTTTCTCTCGAAAGAATATGTAAGAATACCACGTTATAAGGAAATACAGTGTTGCAGAGTAAAGACAATTAAGTACATATTGGAAACACTTTACGACAAGAAATAACGCATCGTACAAAATTAACTTGTATCTCCTAAACAACACGTTGTAACTCGAAAAGCTTTGGTGTTGCGTGTATGTCTAAGCGTGTAGCCTCAAAAGAGAACTCACAGGAGAGTTTTCTCTTGAAAGAATATGTAAGAATACCACGTTATAAGGAAATACAGTGTTGTAGAATAAAGACAAATACTTACACATTGGAAACACTTTACAAGAAGAAATAACGCATCGAAAAAATTTGCTTGTATCTCCTAAACAACAAGTTGTAACTCGAAAAGATTTGGTGTGGCGTGTACGTCTAAACCTGTAGCCTCAAAAGGCAATGCACAGGAGAACTTTCTTTCGTCAACATTTGTCAGAAAACCACGTTTTAAGGATATCTGCATCGTGCAAAATTATCTTTTTTTTCCTAAACAACACGTTGTAACTCGAAAAGCTTTGGTGTTGCGTGTATGTCTGAGCATGTCGCCTCTAAAGAGAATGCACAGGAAAGTTCTCTCGCAAGAACATGTAAGAATTCAACATTGTAAGGAAATACAGTGTTGCAGAGTAAAGACAAATACGTAAGTTTGGAAACACTTTACGAGAAGAAATAAAGCATCGTACAAAATTAGCTTGTATCTCCTAAACAACACGTGGTAACTCGAAAGGATTTGGTGTGGCGTGTACCTCTAAACGTGAAGCGTCAAAAGAGTACCCACAGGAGAATTTTCTTTCGTCAAAATTTGTAAGAATACCACGTTTTAAGGAAATCCCGCATCGTGCGAAATTATCTTGTTTTTCATAAACAACACATTGTAACTCGAAAAGCTTTGGTGTTGCCTGTATGTCTAAGTGTGTAGCCTCAAAATGGAACGCACAGGATAGTTTTCTATCGAAAGAATATGTAAGAATACCACGTTATAATGATATACAATGTTGCAGAGTAAAGACAAATACGTATGTGTTGGAAACACTTTACGAGAAGAATAAACACATCGTGCAAAATTAGCTTGTATCTCCTAAACAACACGTTGTAACTCGAAAAGATTTGGTGTGGCATGTATGTCTAAACGTGTAGCCTCAAAAGAGAACCGACAGGAGAATTTTCTTTTCTCAAAATTTTTCAGAAAACCACGTTTTAAGGATATCCCGCATCATGCGAAATCATCTTCTTTTTCCTAAACAACATGTTGTAACTCGAAAAGCTTTGGTGTTGCGTGTATGTGTAAGTGTGGAGCCTGAAAAGAGAAGGCACAGGAGAGTTTTCTCTCGAAAGAATATGTAAGAATACCACGTTATAAGGAAATACAATTTTGCAGGGTAAAGACAAATAAGTACTTATTGGAAACACTTTATGAGAAGAAATAACGCATCGTACAAATTCAGCTTTATCTCCTAAACAACACGTTGTAACTCGAAAAGATTTGGTGTGACGTGTACGTCTAAACATGTAGCCTCAAAAGAGAACCCACAGGAGAACTTTCTTTCGTCAAAAATTTTCAGAAAACCACGTTTTATGGAAATCTTGCATCGTGCGAAATTATCTTGTTTTTCCTAAACAACACGTTGTAACTCGAAAAGCTTTGGCGTTGCGTGTATGTCTAAGCGTGTAGCCCAAAAGAAAACGCACAGGAGAGTTTTCCCTCGAAAGAATATGTAAGAATACCACGTTATAAGGAAATACAGTGTTGCAGAGTACAGACAATTAATTACGTATTGGACACACTTTACAAGAAGAAATAACGCTTCATAAAAAATTAGCTTGTATCACCTAAACAACAAGTTGTAACTCGAAAAGATTTGGTGTGGCGTGTACTTCTAAACCTGTAGCCTCAAATGGCAATGCACAGGAGAACTTTCTTTAGTCAAAATTTGTCAGAAAACCACGTTTTAAGGATATCCCGCATCGTTTAAAATTATCTTGTTTTTCCTAAACAACACGTTGTAACTCGAAAAGCTTTGGTGTTGCGTGTATATCTAAGCGTGTAGCCTCTAAAGACAACGTACAGGAGAGTTTTCTCTCGAAAGAACATGTAAGAATACAATGTTATAAGGAAATACAGTGTTGCAGAGTAAAGACAAATATATACATATTGGAAACACTTTACAAGAAGAAATAATGCACCGTAAAAAATTAGCTTGTATCTCCTAAACAACACGTTGTAACTCGAAAAGATTTGGTGTGACATGTACGTCTAAAAGTGTAGCCTCAAACGAGAACCCACAGGAGAATTTTCTTTCATCAAAATTTGTCAGAAACCACGTTTTAAGGAAATATCGCATCGTGCGAAATTATCTTGTTTTTCCTAAACAACAAGTTGTAACTCGAAAAGTTTTGGTGTTGCGTTTATGTCTATGCGTGTAGTCTCAAAAGAGAACGAACAGGAGAGTTTTCTCTCGAAAGAATATGTAAGAATACCACGTTATAAGGAAATACAGTGTTGCAGAGTAAAGACAACTACGTACCTATTGGAAACACTTTAAGAGAAGAAATAACGCATCGTACAAAATTAGCTTGTATCTCCTAAACAACACGTTGTAAGTCGAAAAGATTTGGTGTGGCGCGTACCTCTCCACTTGTAGCCTCAAAAGAGAACCCACAGGAGAACTTTCTTTCGTCAAAATTTTTCAGAAAACCACGATTTATGGAAATCTCGCATCGTGCGAAATTATCTTGTTTTTCCTAAAGAACACATTGTAACTCGAAAATCTTTGGCGTTGTGTGTTTGTCTACGCGTTTAGCTCTAAAGAGAACGCACAGGAGAGTTTTCCCTCGAAATAATATGTAAGAATACCACGTTATAAGGAAATACAGTGTTGCAGAGTAAAGACAAATAAGTACGTATTGGAAACACTTTAGGAGAAGAAATAATGCATCCTTAAAAATTAGCTTGTATCTCCTAAACAACACGTTGTAACTCGAGAAGATTTGGTGTGGTGTGTACGTCTAAACGTGTAGCCTCAAAAAGAGAACCTACAGGAGAATTTTCTTTGGTCTTATTTGTCAGAAAACCACGTATTAATGAAATCCTGCATCGTGCGAAATTATCTTGTTTTTCCTAAACAACACGTTGTAACTCGAAAAGCTTTGGTGTTGCGTGTATGTCTCACCGTGTAGCCTCAAAAGACAACACACAGGAGAGTTTTCTCTCAAAAGAATATGTAAGAATACCACATTATAAGGAAATACTGTGTTTCAGAGTAAAGACAAATATGTACGTATTGGAAACTCTTAAACTTTAGGAGATGAAATAAAGCATCGTACAAAATTAGCTCGTATCTCCTAAACAACACATTGTCACTCGAAAAGATTTGGTGTGGCGTGTATGTCTAAACGTGTAGCCTCAAACAGAACAGATAGGAGAATTTTCTTTCGTCAAAATTTTCAGAAAACCACATTTTAAGGAAATCCCGCATCGTGCGAAATTATCTTGTTTTTCTTAAACAACACGTTGTAACTTGAAAAGCTTTTGTGTTGTGTGTATTTCTCAGCGTGTAGCCTCAAAAGAGAACACACAGGAGAGTTTTCTTTCGAAAGAATATGTAAGAATACCACGTTATAAGGAAATACAGTGTTGCAGATTAAAGACAAATACGTATGTATTGGAAACCCTTAAACTTTACGAGATGAAATAAAGCATCGTACAAAATTAGCTCGTATCTCCTAAAAAACACGTTGTAACTCGAAAAGATTTCGTGTGGTGTGTACGTCTAAACCTGTAGCCTCAAAAAGAGAACCCACAGGAGAATTTTCTTTGGTCTTATTTGTCAGAAAACCACGTATTAAGGAAATCCTGCATCGTGCGAAATTATCTTGTTTTTCCTAAACAACACGTTGTAACTTGAAAAGCTTTGGTGTTGCGTGTATGTCTCACCGTGTAGCCTCAAAAGAGAACACACAGGAGAGTTTTCTCTCAAAAGAATATGTAAGAATACCACATTATAAGGAAATACAGTGTTTCAGAGTAAAGACAAATATGTACGTATTGGAAACCCTTAAACTTTACGAGATGAAATAAAGCATCGTACAAAATTAGCTCGTATCTCCTAAACAACACGTTGTAACTCGAAAAGATTTGGTGTGGCGTGTATGTCTAAACGTGTAGCCTCAAAGGAGAACCCATAGGAGAATTTTCTTTCGTCAAAATTTTCAGAAAACCACGTTTTAAGGAAATCCCGCATCGTGCGAAATTATCTTGTTTTTCTTAAACAACACGTTGTAACTCGAAAAGCTTTTGTGTTGCGTGTATTTCTCAGCGTGTAGCCTCAAAAGAGAACACACAGGAGAGTTTTCTTTCGAAAGAATATGTAAGAATACCACGTTATAAGGAAATACAGTGTTGCAGATAAAAGACAAATATGTATGTATTGGAAACCCTTAAACTTTACGAGATGAAATAAAGCATCGTACAAAATTAGCTCGTATCTCCTAAAAAACACGTTGTAACTCGAAAAGATTTGGTGTGGCGTGTACGTCTAAACCTGTAGCCTCAAAAGAGAACACATAGGAGAATTTTCTTTCGTCAAAATTTTCAGAAAACCACGTTTTAAGGAAATCCAGCATCGTTCGAAATTATCTTGTTTTTCCTAAGCAATACGTAGTAACTCGAAAATCTTTGGTATTGCGTGGATGTCTAAGCGTGTAGCCTCAAAAGAGAACATACAGGAGAGTTTTCTCTTGAAAGAATATGTAAGAATACCACGTTATAAGGAAGTACAGTGTTGCAGAATAAAGACAAATATTTACGTATTGGAAACACTTAAACTTTATGAGATGAAATAAAGCATTGTACAAAATTAGCTTGTATCTCCTAAACAACACGTTGTAACTCGAAAAGATTAGGTGTAGCGTGTACGTCTAAATGTGTAGCCTCAAAAGAGAACCACAGGACAATTTTCTTTCGTCAAAATTTGTCAGAAAACCACGTTTTAAGGAAATCCCACATCGTGAGAAATTATCTTGTTCTTCATAAACAATACATTGTAACTCGAAAAGCGTTGGTGTTGCGTGTATGTCTAAGCATGTAGCCTCAAAAGAGAAGGCACAGGAGAGTTTTCTCTCGAAAGGATATGTAAGAATACCACGTTATAAGGAAATGCAGTGTTGCAGATTAAAGACAAATATGTACTTATTGGAAATACTTTACGAGAAGAAATAACGCATCGTAAAAAATTAGCTTGTATCTCCTAAACAACAGGTTGTAACTCAAAAAGCCTTGGTGTGGCGTGTACGTCTAAACGTGTAGCCTCAAAAGAGAACCCACAGGAGAATTTTCTTTGGTCAAAATTTGTCAGAAAACCATGTATTAAGGAAATCCCGCATCGTGCGAAATTATCTTGTTTATCCTAAACAACACGTTGTAACTCGAAAAGCTTTGGTGTTGCGTGTATGTCTAAGCGTGTAGCCTCAAAAGAGAACACACAGGAGAGTTTTCTCTCGAAAGAATAGGTAAGAATACCACTTTATAAGGAAGTACAGTGTTGCTGAGTAAAGACAAAAATGTACATATTGGAAACCCTTAAACTTTACGAGATGAAATAAAGCATCGTACAAAATTAGCTTGTAACTCCTAAACAACACGTTGTTACTCGAAAGGATTTGGTGTGGCCTGTACGTCTAAACGTATAGCCTCAAAAGAGAAACCACAGGACAATTTTCTTTATTCAAAATTTGGCAGAAATCCAAGTTTTAAGGAAATCCTGCATTGTGAGAAATTATCTTGTTCTTTCTAAACAACACGTTTTAACTCGAAAAGCTTATGTGTTGTATGTATATCTAAGCGTATAGCCTCAAAAGAGAACGCACAGGAGAGTTTTCTCTCGAAAGAATAAGTAAGAATACCACGTTATAAGGAAATACAGGGTTGCAAAGTAAAGACAAATACATATGTATTGGAAACACATTATGAAATAACGCATCATGCAAAATTAGCTTGTATGTCCTAAACCACACGTTGTAACTTGAAAACATTTGGTGTGCCGTGTATGTCTAAACGTGTAGCCTCCAAAGAGAACCCCCAGTAGAATTTTCTTTCGCCAAAATTTTTCAGAAAACCACGTTTTAAGGAAATCCCGCATCATGCGAAATTATCTTGTTTTTCATAAACAACACATTGTAACTCGAAAAGTTTTGGTGTTGCATGTATGTCTAAGCGTTTAGCCTCAAAAGAGAACACACAGGAGAGGTTTCTCTCGAAAGAATATGTAAGAATACCACGTTATAAGGAAACACAGTGCTGCAGAGTAAAGACAAATACGTAAGTAAGGGAAACACTTTATGAGAAGAAATAATGCATGGTACAAAATTAGCTTGTATCTCCTAAACAACACGATATAACTCAAAAAGTTTTGGTGTGGCGTGTATGTCTAAACGTTTTGCCTCAAAGGAGAACCCACAGGAGAATTTTCTTTCGTCAAAATTTGTCAGAAAACCACGTTTTAAGGAAATCCCGCATCGTGCTAAATTATCTTGTTTTTCCTAAACAACACGTTGTAACTCGAAAAGCTTTGGTGTTGCGTGTATGTCTAAGCATGTAGCCTCAAAAGAGAACGCACAGGAGAGATTTCTCTCGAAAGAATATGTAAGGATACCACGTTATAAGGAAATACAGTGTTGCAGAGTAAAGACAAATACGTACATATTGGAAACACTTTATGAGAGAAATAACGCATCTTGCAAAATTAGCTTGTATGTCCTAAAGAACACGTTGTAACTCGAAAAGATTTGGTGTGGCGTGTACGTCTAAACGTGTAGCCTCAAAAGAGTACCCACAGGAGAGTTTTATTTCGTCAAAATTTTTCAGAAAACCACGTTTTAAGGAAATCCCGCATCGTGCGAAATTATGTTGTTTTTCATAAACAACATAAGTTGTAACTCGAAAAGCTTTGATGTTGCGTGTAAGTCTAAGCATGTAGCCTCAAAGGAGAATGCACAGGAGAGTTTTCTATCGAAAGAATATGCAAGAATACCACGTTATAAGGAAATACAGTGTTGCAGAGTAAAGGCAAATATTTACGTAATGGAAACACTTAAACTTTATGAGAAGAAATAACGCATCGTAAAAAATTAGCTTGTATCTCCTAAAAAACTCGTTGTAACTCGAAAGGATTTGGTGTGGCGTGTACGTCTAAATGTGTAGCATCAAAAGAGAACCCACAGGAGTATTTTCTTTCGTCAAAATTTGTCAGAAAACCACATTTTAAGGAAATCCTGCATCGTGCTAAATTATCTGGTTTTTCCTAAACAACACATTGTAACTCGAAAAGCTTTGGTGTTGCGTGTATGTCAAAGCGTGTAGCCTCAAAAGAGAACGCACAGGAGAGTTTTCTCTCGAAAGAATAGGTAAGAATACCACTTTATAAGGAAGTACAGTGTTGCTGAGTAAAGACAAAAACGTACATATTGGAAACCCTTAAACTTTACAAGATGAAATAAAGCATCGTACAAAATTAGCTTGTAACTCCTAAACAACACATTGTTACTCGAAAGGATTTGGTGTGGCCTGTACGTCTAAACGTGTAGCCTCAAAAGAGAACCCACAGGACAATTTTCTTTCTTCAAAATTTGTCAGAAAACCAAGTTTTAAGGAAATCCCGCATTGTGAGAAATTATCTTTTTCTTCCTAAACAACACGTTTTAACTCGAAAAGCTTAGGTGTTGTGTGTATATCTAAGCGTATAGCCTCAAAAGAGAACGCACAGGAGAGTTTTCTCTCGAAAGAATAAGTAAGAATACCACGTTATAAGGAAATACAGGGTTGCAAAGTAAAGACAAATACATATGTATTGGAAACACTTTATGAGAGAAATAACGCATCATGCAAAATTAGCTTGTATGTCCTAAACAACAAGTTGTAACTTGAAAACATTTGGTGTGCCGTGTATGTCTAAACATGTAGCCTCCAAAGAGAACCCCCAGTAGAATTTTCTTTCGTCAAAATTTTTCAGAAAACCACGTTTTAAGGAAATCCCGCATTGTGCGAAATTATCTTGTTTTTCATAAACAACACATTGTAACTCGAAAAGCTTTGGTGTTGCATGTATGTCTAAGCGTGTAGCCTCAAAAGAGAACGCACAGGAGAGGTTTCTCTCGAAAGAATATGTAAGAATACCACGTTATAAAGAAACACAGTGCTGCAGAGTAAAGACAAATACATAAGTAAGGGAAACACTTTACGAGAAGAAATAATGCATGGTACAAAATTAGCTTGTATCTCCTAAACAACACGATAAAACTCAAAAATATTTGGTGTGGCGTGTATGTCTAAACGTTTAGCTTCAAAGGAGAACCCACAGGTGAATTTTCTTTCGTCAAAATTTGTCAGAAAACCACGTTTTAAGGAAATCCAGCATTGTGCTAAATTATCTTGTTTTTCTTAACAACACGTTGTAACTCGAAAAGCTTTGGTGTTACGTGTATGTCAAAGCGTGTAGCCTCAAAAGAGAATGCACAGGAGAATTTTCTCTCGAAAGAATATGTAAGAATACCATGTTATAAGGAAATACAGTGTTGCAGAGCAAAGACAAATACGTACTTATTGGAAACACTTTATGAGAGAAATAACGCATCTTGCAAAATTAACTTGTATGTCCTAAACAACATGTTGTAACTCGAAAAGAACGCGCAGGAGAGTTTTCTCTCGAAAGAATATGTAAGAATACCACGTTATAAGGAAATACAGTGTTGCAGTGTAAAGACAAATACGTACTTATTTGAAACACTTAAACTTTACGAGAAGAAATAAGGCATCGTACAAAATTAGTTTTGGTGTGGTGTGTACGTCTAAACGTGTAGCTTCAAAAGAGAACCCACAGGATAATTTTCTTTCGTCAAAATTTGACAGAAAACCACGTTTTAAGGAAATCCCTTATTGAGTACAACATGTTGTTTAGGAAAATCAAGATAATTTTGCACGATGTGGGATTTCCTTAATACGTGGTTTTCTGACAAATTTTGACCAAAGAAAATTCTCCTATGGGTTCTCTTTTGAGGCTACACATTTAGACGTACAGGCCACACCAAATCTTTTTAAGTTACAACGCGTTGTTTAGGAGATACAAGCTAATTTTGTACGATGCGTTATTTCTTCTCGTAAAGTGTTTCCAATACGTGCGTATTTGTCTTTACTCTGCAACACTGTATTTCCTGATAACGTGGTATTCTTATATATTCTTTCGAGAGAAAACTCTCCTTTGCGTTCTCTTTTGAGGCTACACGCTTAGAAATACACGCAACACCAAAGCTTTTCGAGTTACAACGTGTTGTTTAGGAAAAACAAGATGATTTCGCACGATGCGGGATTTCATTAAAACATGGTTTTCTGACAAATATTGACGAAAGAAAACTCTCCTGTGGGTTCTCTTTTGAGGCTACACGTTTAGACGTACATGCCACACCAAATCCTTTCGAGTTACAACGTGTTGTTTAGGAGATACAAGCTAATTTTGCAAGATGCGTTATTTCTCTCATAAAGTGTTTCCAATACGTACGTATTTGTCTTTACTCTGCCACACTGTATTTCCTTATAACGTGGTATTCTTACATATTCTTTCGAGAGAAAACTCTCCTGTGCATTCTCCTTTGGGGCTACACGCTTAGACATACACCCAACACCAAAGCTTTTTGAGTTACAACGTGTTGTTTAGGAAGAACAAGATAATTTCTCACGATGCGGGATTTCCGTAATACGTGGTTTTCTGACAAATTTAGACGAAAGAAAATTGTCCTGTGGGTTCTCTTTTGAGGCTACACGTTTAGACATACAGGCCACACCAAATCTTTTCGAGATACCACGTGTTGTTTAGGAGATACAAGCTAATTTTGTACGATGCTTTATTTCATCTCATAAAATTTAAGGGTTTCCAATACATACATATTTGTCTTTACTCTGCAACACTGTATTTCTTTATAACGTGGTATTCTTACATATTCTTTCGAGAGAAAACTATCCTGTGCGTTCTCTTTGGAGGCTACATGCTTAGACATACACGCAACACCAAAGCTTTTTGAGTTACAACGTGTTGATTAGGAAAAACAAGATAATTTCGCAAGATGCGGGATTTCCTTAAAACGTGATTTTCTGACAAATTTTGACGTAAGAAAATTCTCCTGTGGGTTCTCTTTTGAGGCTACACATTTAGACTACACGCCACAACAAATCTTTTTGAGTTACCTCATGTTGTTTAGGAGATACAAGATAATTTTGTACCATGCGTTATTTCTTCTCATAATATGTTTCCAATACGTATGTATTTGTCTTTACTCTGCAGCAATATATTTCCTTATAACATGGTATTCTTACATATTCTTTCGAGAGAAAACTCTCCTGTGCATTCTCTTTTGAGGCTACACGCTTAGACACACACCCAACACCAAATCTTTTCGAATTACAATGTTTTGTTTATGAAAAACAAGATAATTGCGCACGATGCGGGATTTCCTTAAAACGTGGTTTTCTGACAAATTTTGACGAAAGAAAATTCTCTTGTGGGTTCTCTTTTGAGGCTACACGTTTAGAGGTACACACCACACCAAATCTTTTCGAGTTACAACGTGTTGCTTAGGATATACAAGCTAATTTTGTACCATGCGTTATTTCTTCTCATAAAGTTTTTCCAATAAGTAAGTATTTGTCTTTACTCTGCAACACTGTATTTCCTTATAACGTGGTATTCTTACATATTCTTTCGAGAGAAAACTCTCCTGTGCATTCTCTTTTGAGGATACACGCTTAGACATACACGCAACACCAAAGCATTTCGAGTTAGAACGTGTTGTTTAGGAAAAACAAGATAATTTCGCACGATGCGGGAATTCCTTAAAACGTGGTTTTCTGACAAATTTTGACGAAAGAAAATTCTTCTGAGGGTTTTCATTTGAGGCTACACGTTTAGACTTACACGCCACACCAAATCTTTTCGAGTTACAACGTGTTGTTTAGGAGATACAAGCTAATTTTTTACGATACTTTATATCTTCTCGTAAAGTTTAAGTGTTTCCAAAAGGTACGTATGTATCTTTAATTTGCCACAATGTATTTCCTTATAACGTGGTATTTTTACATACTCGTTCGAGAGAAATCTCTCCTTTCCGTTCTCTTTTGAGGCTACATGCTTAGACATACACGCAACATCAAAGATTTTCGAGTTACAATGTGTTGTTTAGGAAAAACAAGATAGTTTCGCACGATGTGGGATTTCCTTAATAAGTGGTTTTCTGACAAATTTTGACGAAAGAAAATTCTCCTGTGTGTTCTCTTTTGAGGCTACACGTTTAGACGTACACGCCACACCAAATCTTTTCAAGTTAACGTGTTGTTTAGGAGATACAAACTAATTTTTTACGATGCGTTATTTCTTCTCATAAAGTGTTTCAAATACATACGTATTTGTCTTTACTCTGCAAAACTGTATTTCCTTATAATGTTGTATTCTTACATGTTCCTTCGAGAGAAAACTCTCCTGTGTGTTCTCTTTTGAGGCTACACGCTTAGACATACAAGCAACATCAAAGCTTTTCGAGTTACAACATGTTGTTTAGGAAAAAAAAAGATAATTTCGCACGATGAGTGATTTCCTTAAAACATGGTTTTCTGACAAATTTTAACGAAAAACAATTCTCCTGTGGGTTCTTTTTTGAGGCTACATGTTTAGACGTACATGCCACACCCAATCTTTTCGAGTTACAACGTGTTGTTTAGGAGATAGAAGCTAATTTTGTACGATGCGTTATTTCTTCTCTAAAGTGTTTCCAATACGTACGTATTTGCCTTTAGTCTGCAACACTGTATTTCCTTATAACGTGGTATTCTTATATCTTCTTTCGAGAGAAAACTCTCCTGTGAGTCCTCTTTTGAGGCTACACGCTTAGACATACACGCAACACCAAAGCTTTTCGCGTTACAACGTGTTGTTTAGGAAAAACAAGATAATTTCGCACGATGAGGGATTTCCTTAATACGTGGTTTTCTGACAAATTTTGACCAAAGAAAATTCTCCTATGGGTTCTCTTTTGAGACTACACGTTAAGACGTACAGGCCACACCAAATCTTTTTAAGTTACAACGTGTTGGTTAGGAGATACAAGCTAATTTTGTACGATGCGTTATTTCTTCTCGTAAAGTTTTTCCAATAAGTAAGTATTTGTCTTTACTCAGCAACACTGTATTTCCTTATAACATAGTATTCTTACATATTTTTTCGAGAGAAAACTCTCCTGTGCATTCTCATTTGAGGCTACAGGCTTAGACATACAAGCAACAGCAAAGAGTTTTGAGTTACAACGTGTTGTTTAGGAAGAACAAGGTAATTTCTCACGATGCGGGATTTCCTTAAAACGTGGTTTTCTGACAAATTTTGACGTAAGAAAATTCTCCTGTGGGTTCTCTTTTGAGGCTACACGTTTAGGCGTACAAGGCACACCAAATCTTTTCGAGTTACAACGTGTTGTTTAGGAGAAACAAGCTAATTTTTTACGATGAGTTATTTCTTCTCATAAAGTTTTAGTGTTTCCATTACGTACATATTTGCCTTTACTCTGCAACACTGTATTTCCTTATAACGTGGTATTCTTGCATATTCTTTCGAGAGAAAACTCTCCTGTGCGTTCTCCTTTGAGGCTACATGCTTAAACATTCACGCAACACCAAAGATTTTCGATTTACAACGTGTTGTTTAGGAAAAACAAGATAATTTCGCAAGATGCGGGATTTCCTTAAAACGTGGTTTTCTGACAAATTTTGACGAAATAAAACTCTCCTGTGGGTACTCTTTTGAGGCTACACGTTTAGACGTGCACCCCACAACAAATCTTTTCGAGTTACAACGAGTTGTTTAGGACATACAAGCTAATTTTGCCAGATGCGTTATTTCTCTCATAAAGTGTTTCCAATACGTACGTATTTGTCTTTACTCTGCAACACTGTATTTCCTTATAACGTGGTATCCTTACGTATTCTTTCGAGAGAAAACTCTCCTGTGCGTTCTCTTTTGAGGCTACACGCTTAGACATACACGCAACACCAAAGCTTTTGAGTTACAACGTGTTGTTTAGGAAAAACAAGATAATTTCGCAAGATGCGGGATTTCCTTAAAACGTGGTTTTCTGACAAATTTTGACGAAAGAAAATTATCCTGTGGGTTCTCTTTTGAGGCTACAAGTTTAGACGTACACACCACACCAAATCTTTTCAAGTTATAACGTGTTGTTTAGGAGATACAAACTAATTTTGTAAGATGCCTTATTTCTTCTCGTAAAGTTTAAGTTTTTCCAATAAGTATGTATTGTCTTTACTCTGCAACACTGTATTTCCTTATAACGTGGTATTCTTACATATTCTTTCGAGAGAAAACTCTCCTGGGCATTCTCCTTTGAGGTTACAGGCTTAGACATACACGCAACACCAAAGCTTTTCGAGTTACAACGTGTTGTTTAGGAAAAACAAGATAATTTCGCAAGATGCGTGATTTCCTTAAAACGTGGTTTTCTGACAAATTTTGACGAAATAAAACTCTCCTGTGGGTACTCTTTTGAGGCTACACGTTTAGACGTACAAGCCACACCAAATCTTTTCAAGTTACAACGTGTTGTTTAGGAGATACAAGCTAATTTTGTACGATGCGTTATTTCTTCTCGTAAAGTTTAAGTTTTTCCAATAAGTACGTATTTGTCTTTACTCTGCAACATTGTATTTCCTTATAACGTGGTATTCTTACATATTCTTTTGAGAGAAAAGTCTCCTGTGCGTTCTCTTTTGAGGCTACACGCTTAGACATACACGCAACACCAAAGCTTTTCGAGTTAAAATGTTTTGTTTAAGAAAAACAAGATAATTTCGCAGAATGCGGGATTTCCTTAAAACGTGGTTTTCTGACAAATTTTGACGAAAGAAAATTTTCCTGTGGGTTCTCTTTTGAGGCTACTCGTTTAGACATACACACCACACCAAATCTTTTCGAGTTATAATGTGTTGTTTAGGAGATACAAACTAATTTTGTAAGATGCCTTATTTCTTCTCGTAAGGTTTAAGTTTTTCCAATAAGTACGTATTTGTCTTTACTCTGCAACACTGTATTTCCTTATAACGTGGTATTCTTACATATTCTTTCGAGAGAAAACTCTCCTGTGTGTTCTCTTTTGAGGCTACACGCTTAGACATACACGCAACATGAAAGCTTTTCGAGTTAAAACGTTTGGTTTAGGAAAAACAAGATAATGTCGCACTATGCGGGATTTCCTTAATACATGGTTTTCTGACAAATTTTGACCAAAGAAAATTCTCCTATGGGTTCTCTTTTCAGGCTCCACGTTTAGACGTACAGGCCACACCAAATCTTTTTATGTTACAACGTGTTGTTTTGGAGATACAAGCTAATTTCTTACGATGCGTTATTTCTTCTCGTAAAGTTTTTCCAAGACGTAAGTATTTGTCTTTACTCTGCAACACTGTATTTCCTAATAACGTGGTATTCTTACATATTCTTTCGAGAAAAAACTCTCCTTTGCGTTCTCTTTTGAGGCTACATGCTTAGACATACACGCAACACCAAAGCTTTTCGAGTTACAACGTGTTGTTTAGGAAAAACAAGATATTTTTGCACGATGCGGGATTTCCATAAAACGTGGTTTTCTGACAAATTTTGACGAAAGAAAATACTCCTGTCGGTTCTCTTTTGAGGCTACACATTTAGACGTACATGCCACACCAAATCTTTTCGAGTTACAACGTGTTGTTTAGGAGAAACAAGCTAATTTTTCTACGATGCGTTATTTCTTCTCATAAAGTTTAAGTGTTTCCATTAGGTACATATTTGCCTTTACTCTGCAACACTGTATTTCCTTATAACGTGGTATTCTTGCATATTCTTTCGAGAGAAAACTCTCCTGTGCGTTCTGCTTTGAGGCTACATGCTTAGACATTCACGCAACACCAAAGCTTTTCGAGTTACAACGTGTTGTTTAGGAAAAACAAGATAATTTCGCAAGATGCGGGATTTCCTTAAAACGTGGTTTTCTGACAAATTTTGACGAAATAAAACTCTCCTGTGGGTACTCTTTTGAGGCTACACGTTTAGACGTACAAGCCACACCAAATCTTTTCAAGTTACAACGTGTTGTTTAGGAGATACAAGCTAATTTTGTACGATGCGTTATTTCTTCTCGTAAAGTTTAAGTTTTTCCAATAAGTACGTATTTGTCTTTACTCTGCAACACTGTATTTCCTTATAACGTGTTATTCTTACATATTCTTTCGAGAGAAAACTCTCCTGTGCGTTCTCTTTTGAGGCTACACGCTTAGACATACATGCAACACCAAAGCATTTCGAGTTAAAACGTTTTGTTTAGGAAAAACAAGATAATTTCGCACGATGCGGGATTTCCTTAATAAGTGGTTTTCTGACAAATTTTGACCAAAGAAAATTCTCCTATGGCTTCTTTCTTCAGGCTACACGTTTAGACGTACAGGCCACACCAAATCTTTTTAAGTTGCAACGTGTTGTTTAGTAGATACAAGCTAATTTTGTACGATGCGTTATTTCTTCTCCTAAAGTTTTTCCAATACATAAGTATTTGTCTTTACTCTGCAACACTGTATTTCCTAATAACGAGGTATTCTTACATATTCTTTCGAGAAAAAACTCTCCTTTGCGTTCTCCTTTGAGGCTACACGCTTACACATACACGCAACACCAAAGCTTTTCGAGTTACAACGTGTTGTTTAGGAGATACAAGCTAATTTCTTACGATGCGTTATTTCTTCTCCTAAAGTTTTTCCAAGACGTAAGTATTTGTCTTTACTCTGCAACATTGTATTTCCTAATAACGTGGTATTCTTACATATTCTTTCGAGAAAAAACTCTCCTTTGCGTTCTCTTTTGAGGCTACACGCTTAGACATACACGCAACACCAAAGCTTTTCGAGTTACAACGTGTTGTTTAGGAAAAACAAGATAATTTCGCACGAT
Source organism: Apodemus sylvaticus (assembly GCF_947179515.1). Taxonomy (NCBI): domain Eukaryota; kingdom Metazoa; phylum Chordata; class Mammalia; order Rodentia; family Muridae; genus Apodemus; species Apodemus sylvaticus. The sequence goes on from NW_026263184.1 coordinate 429,322, forward strand.
GCGGGATTTCCTTAAAACGTGGTTTTCTGACAAATTTTGACGAAAGAAAATACTCCTGTGGGTTCTCTTTTGAGGCTACACATTTAGACGTACACGCCACAGCAAATCTTTTCGAGTTGCAACGTGTTGTTTAGGAGAAACAAGCTAATTTTTTTATGATGCGTTATTTCTTCTCATAAAGTTTAAGTGTTTCCATTACGTACATATTTGCCTTTACTCTGCAACACTGTATTTCCTTATAACGTGGTATTCTTGCATATTCTTTCGAGAGAAAACTCTCCTGTGCGTTCTCCTTTGAGGCTACATGCTTAGACATTCACGCAACACCAAATCTTTTCGAGTTACAACGTGTTGTTTAGGAGATACAAGCTAATATTTTTACGATGCGTTATTTCTTCTCATAAAGTTTAAGTGTTTCAATTACGTACATATTTGCCTTTACTCTGCAACACTGTATTTCCTTATAACGTGGTATTCTTGCATATTCTTTCGAGAGAAAACTCTCCTGTGCGTTCCCCTTTGAGGCTACATGCTTAGACATACACGCAACACCAAAGCTTTTCGAGTTACAACGTGTTTTTTAGGAAAAACAAGATAATTTCACACGATGCGGGATTTCCTTAAAACGTGGTTTTATGACAAATTTTGACGAAAGAAAATTATCCTGTGGGTTCTCTTTTTAGGCTACACGTTTAGACGTACACACCACACCAAATCTTTTCGAGTTATAACGTGTTGTTTAGGAGATACAAACTAATTTTGTAAGATGCCTTATTTCTTCTCGTAAAGTTTAAGTTTTTCCAATATGTACGTATTTGTCTTTACTCTGCAACACTGTATTTCCTTATAACGTGGTATTCTTACACATTCTTTCGAGAGAAAACTCTCCTGTGCGTTCTCTTTTGAGGCTATACGCTTTGACATACACGCAACACCAAAGTTTTTCGAGTTACAATGTGTTGTTTAGGAAAAACAAGATAATTTAGCATGATGCGGGATTTCCTTAAAACGTGGTTTTCTGACAAATTTTGACGAAAGAAAATACTCCTGTGGGTTCTCTTTTGAGGCTACACATTTAGACGTGCCCGAGACACTAAATCTTGTAGAGTTACAACGTGTTGTTTAGGAGATACAAGCTAATTTTTTTACGATGCATTATTTCTTCTCATAAAGTTTAAGTGTTTCCATTATGTAAATATTTGGCTTTACTCTGCAACACTGTATTTCCTTATAACGAGGTATTCTTGCATATTCTTTCGAGAGAAAACTCTCCTGTGCGGTCTCCTTTGAGGCTACATGCTTAGACATACACTCAACTCCAAAGCTTTTCGAGTTACAACATGTTGTTTAGGAAAAACAACATAATTTCGCACGATGCGGGATTTCCTTAAAACGTGGTTTTCTGACAAATTTTGACCAAATAAAACTCTCCTGTGTGTACTATTTTGAGGCTACACTTTTAGGCGTACACGCCACACCAAATCTTTTCGAGTTACAACCTGTTGTTTAGGAGATACAAGCTAATTTTTTACGATGCGTTATTTCTTCTCGTAAAGTGTTTCCAATAAGTACGTATTTGTCTTTACTCTGCAACACGTTATTTCCTTAATACGTGGATTTCTTACATATTCTTTCGAGAGAAAACTCTCCTGTGCGTTCTCTTTTGAGGGTACACGCTTAAACATACACGCAACACCAAAGCTTTTCGAGTTACAATGTGTTGTTTATGAAGAACAAGATAATTTCTCACGATGCGGGATTTCCTTAAAACGTGGTTTTCTGACAAATTTTGATGAAAGAAAATTGTCCTGTGGTTCTCTTTTGAGGCTACACCTTTAGACGTACACGCCACACCAAACCTTTTCGAGTTACAACATGTTGTTTAGGAGATACAAGCTAATTTTGTACGATGCTTTATTTCATCTCGTAAAGTTTAAGGGTTTCCAATACGTAAGTATTTGTCTTTATTCTGCAACACTGTACTTCCTTATAACATGGTATTCTCACATATTCTTTCGAGAGAAAACTCTCCTGTGTGTTCTCTTTTGAGGCTACACGCTTAGTCATACACGCATCACCAAAGATTTTCGAGTTACTACGTTTTGTTTAGGAAAAACAAGATAATTTCGCACGATGCTGGATTTCCTTAAAACGTGCTTTTCTGAAACTTTGACGAAAGAAAATTCTCCTATGGGTTCTCTTTTGAGGCTACAAGTTTAGACGTACACGCCACACCAAATCTTTTCGAGTTACAAAGTGTTGTTTAGCAGATACGAGCTAATTTTGTACGATGCTGTATTTCATCTCGTAAAGTTTAAGGGTTTCCAATACGTACGTATTTTTCTTTACTCTGCAACACTGTATTTCCTTATAACGTGGTATTCTTACATATTCTTTTGAGAGAAAACTCCCCTGTGTGTTCTCTTTTAAGGCTACACGCTGAGACATATACGCAACACCAAAGGTTTTCGAGTTACAACGTGTTGTTTAGGAAAAACAAGATAATTTCGCACGATGTAGGATTTCCTTAATACGTGGTTTTGTGACAAATTTGACCAAAGAAAATTCTCCTGTGTGTTCTCTTTTTGAGGCTACACGTTTAGACGTACCTGCCACACCCAACATTTTCGAGTTACAACGTGTTGTTTAGGAGATACAAGCTAATTTTTTATGATGCGTTATTTCTTCACGTAAAGTGTTTCCAATACGTACATATTTGACTTTACTCTGAAACACTGTATTTCCTTATAACCTGGTATTCTTACTTATTCTTTTGAGTGAAAACTCTCCTGTGTGTTCTCTTTTGAGGCTACACACTGAGACATACACGCAACACCCAAGCTTTTTGAGTTACAACGTGTTGTTTAGGAAAAACAAGATAATTTCGCAGGATGCGGGATTTCGTTAAAACCTTGTTTTCTGACCAATTTTGACGAAAGAAAATTCTCCAGTGGGTTCTCTTTTGAGGCTAAACTTTTAGACATACACGCCAAACTAAATGTTTTCGAGTTTCCACTTGTTGTTTAGGAGATACAAGCTAATATTGTGTGATGCTTAATTTCTTCTCGTAATGTGTTTCCAATATGTACGTATTTGTCTTTACTCTGCAACACTGTATTTCCTTATAACGTTGAATTCTTACATGTTCTAATGAGAGAAAACTCTCCTGTGCATTCTCTTTTGAGGCTACACGCTTAGACATACACGCAACACCAAAGCTTTTCGAGTTACCACTTGTTGTTTAGGAAAAACAAGATAATTTCCCACGATGCGGTATTTCCTTAAAACGTGGTTTTCTGACAAATTTTGACGAAAGAAAATTCTCCTTTGTGTTCTCCTTTGAGGCTACACGTTTAGACATACACGCCAAACCAAATCTTTTCGACTTACCATGTGTTGTTTAGGAGATACAAGCTAATTTTGTTCGATGCGTATTTCTTCTCGTAAAATATTCCCAATATGTAAGTATTTGTCTTTACTCTGAAACACTGTATTTCCTTATAACGTGGTATTCTTACATATTCTTTCGAGAGAAAACTATCTTGTGCGTTCCGTTTTGAGGCTACACACTTAGACATACAGGCAACACCAAAGCTTTTCGAGTTACAACGTGTTTTTAATGAATAAAAAGATAATTTCGCACGATGCGGGATTTATTTAAAACGTGGTTTTCTGAAAAATTTGACAAAGGAAAATTCTTCTGTGGGATTTCCTTTGAGGCTACACGTATAGACGTACACGTCACACCAAATCTTTTCGAGTTACAACGTGTTGTTTAGGGGATACAAGCTAATTTTGTACGATGCATTATTTCTTCTCGTAAAGTGTTTCCAATATGTACTTATTTGCCTTAAGTCTACAAAATTGTATTTCTTTATAACGTGGTATTCTTACATATTCCTTCGAGAGAAAACTCTCCTGTGCCTTCTCTTTTGAGGCTCCACGCTTAGACATACACGCAACACCAAAGCTTTTCGAGTTACAACATGTTATTTAGGAAAAAGAAGATGATTTCGCACGATGCGGGATTTCCTTAAAACGTGGTGTTCTGGAAAATTTTAACGAAAGAAAATTCTTCTCTGGGTTCTTTTTGAGGCTACACGTTTAGACGTACACGCCACACCAAATCTTTTCGAGTTACAACGTGTTGTTTAGGAGATACAAGCTAATTTTGTACGATGCTTTATTTCATCTCGTAAAGTTTAAGGGTTTCCAATACGTAAGTATTTGTCATTATTCTGCAACAGTGGACTTCCTTATAACGTGGTATTCTCACATATTCTTTCGAGAGAAAAGTCTCCTGTGTGTTCTCTTATGAGGCTACACGCTTAGACATACACGCAACACCAAAGCTTTTCGAGTTACAATGCGTTGTTTAGGAAAAACAAGATAATTTCGCACGATGCGGGATTTCCATAATATGTGGTTTTCTGACAAATTTTGACCAAATAAAACTCTCCTGTGTGTACTCTTTTGAGGCTACACGTTTAGACGTACATGCCACACCAAATCCTTTCGAGTTACCACGTGTTGTTTAGGAGATACACGCCAATTTTGTACGATGCGTTATTTCTTCTAGTAAAGTGTTTCCAATATGTACATATTTGTCTTTACTCTGCAACACTGTATTTCCTTATAACGTTGTATTCTTACATGTCTTTCGAGAGAAAACTCTCTTGTGCATTGTCTTTAGAGGAAACATGCTCAGTCATACACGCAACAACAAAGCTTTCAAGTTACAATGTGTTGTTTAGGAAAAACAAGATAATTTTGCACGATGCGGGATTTCCTTAAAACGTGGTTTTTTGACAAATTTTGACGAAAGAAAATTCTCCTGTGGTTTCTGTTTTGAGGCTACACGTGTAGACGTACAAGCCACACCAAATATTTTCGAGTTACAACGTGTTGTTTAGGAGATACAAGCAAATATTTTACGATGCGTTATTTCTTCCCTAAAGTGTTTCCAATATGTACTTATTTGTCTTTACTCTGCAACACTGTATTTTCTTATAACGTGGTATTCTTACATATTCTTTCTAGGGAAAACTCTCCTGTGGATTCTCTTTTGAGGCTACACGCTTAGACAAAAAAGGAACGCCAAAGCTTTTCGAGTTACAACGTGTTGTTTAGGAAAAACAAGATAATTTCGCACGATGCGAGATTTGCATAAAACGTGGATTTCTGACAAATTTTGACGAAAGAAAGTTCTCCTGTGGGTTCTCTTTTGAGGATACACGTGTAGAGGTACGAGCCACACCAAATCTTTTCGAGTTAAAACCTGTTGTTTAGGAGATACAAGCTAATTTTGTATTATGCTTTATTTCTTCTCTTAAAGTGTTTCCAATACGTACATATTTGTCTTTACTCTGCAACACTGTATTTCCTTATAACGTGGTATTCTTACATATTCTTTCGAGAGAAAACTCTCCTGTGCATTCTCTTTTGAGGCTACACACTTAGATATACACGCAACACCAAAGCTTTTCGAGTTACAACTTGTTGTTTAGGAAAAACAAGATAATTTCGCACGATGCGAGATTTCCTTAAAACGTGGTTTCTGACAAATTTTGATGAAAGAATATTCTCCTGTCGGTTCTCGTTTGAGGCTACACTTTTAGACGTACATGTCACACCAAATCTTTTCGAGTTACAACGTGTTGTTTAGGAGATACAAGCTACTTTTTTAAGATGCGTTATTTCTTCTCGTAAAGTGTTTCCAATATGTACTTATTTGTCTTTACTCTGCAAAATTGTATTTCCTTTTAACGTGGTATTCTTACATATTCTTTCGAGAGAAAAGTCTCCTGTGCCTTCTCTTTGGAGGCTCCACGCTTACACATACACGCAACACCAAAGCTTTTCGAGTTACAACATGTTGTTTAGGAAAAAGATGATTTCGTACGATGAGGGATTTCCTTAAAACGTGGTTTTCTGAAAAATTTTGAAGGAAGAAAATTCTCCTGTGGGTTCTCTTTTGATGCTACACATTTAGACGTACATGCCACACCAAATCTTTTCTAGGTACAACCTTTTGTTTAGGAGATACAAGCTAATTTTCTACGATGTGTTCTTTTCATAAAGTGTTTCCAATACGTACATATTTGTCTTTACTCTGCAACATTGTATTTCATTATAACGTGGTATTTTTACATATTCTTTCGAGAGAAAACTATCCTGTGTGTTCCCTTTTGAGCCTACACACTGAGACATACAGGCAACACCAAAGCTTTTCGAGTTACAACGTGTTGTTTATGAAAAACAAGATAATTTCGCACGATGCAGGATTTCCTTAAAACGTGGTTTTCTGACAAATTTTGAAGAAAGAAAATTCTCCTGTCGGTTCTCTTTTGAGGCTACACGTTTAGACGTACATGACACACCAAATCCTTTCGAGTTACCACGTGTTGTTTAGGAGATACACGCTAATTTTGTACGATGCGTTATTTCTTCTCGTAAAGTGTTTCCAATATGTACGTATTTGTCTTTACTCTGCAACACTGTATTTCCTTATAACGTTGTATTCTTACATGTTCTTTCGAGAGAAAACTCTCTTGTGCATTGTCTTTAGAGGCAACATGCTCAGACATACATGCAACAGCAAAGCTTTTCGAGTTAAAACGTGTTGTTTAGGAAAAACAAGATAATTTTGCACGATGCGGGATTTCCTTAAAACGTGGTTTTTTGACAAATTTTGACGAAAGAAAATTCTCCTGTGGTTTCTGTTTTGAGGCTACACGTGTAGACGTACGAGCCACACCAAATATTTTCGAGTTACAACGTGTTGTTTAGGAGATACAAGCAAATATTGTACGATGCATTATTTCTTCCCTAAAGTGTTTCCAATACGTACTTATTTGTCTTTACTCTGCAACAATGTATTTTCTTATAACGTGGTATTCTTACATATTCTTTCTAGGGAAAACTCTCCTGTGCATTCTCTTTTGAGGCTACACGCTTAGACAAACAAGCAACGCCAAAGCTTTTCGAGTTACAACGTTTTGTTTAGGAAAAACAAGATAATTTCGCAGGATGCGAGATTTCCATAAAACGTGGTTTTCTGACAAATTTTGACGAAAGAAAGTTCTCCTGTGGGTTCTCTTTTGAGGCAACACGTGTAGAGGTATGAGCCACACCAAATCTTTTCTAATTATAACCTGTTGTTTAGGAGATACAAGCTAATTTTGTATTATGCTTTATTTCTTCTCTTAAAGTGTTTCCAATACGTAGGTAGTTGTCTTTACTCTGCAACACTGTATTTCCTTATAATGTGGTATTCTTACATATTCTTTCGAGAGAAAACTCTCCTGTGCATTCTCTTTTGAGGCTACACGCTTAGACATACACGCAACACCAAAGCTTTTCGTGTTGCAATGTGTTGTTTAGGAAAAACAAGATAATTTTTCACGATGCGAGATTTCCTTAAAACGTGGTTTCTGACAAATTTTGATGAAAGAATATTCTCCTGTGGGTTCTCGTTTGAGGCTACACTTTTACACGTACACGTCACACTGAATCTTTTCGAGTTACAACGTGTTGTTTAGGAGATACAAGCTAATTTTGTACGATGCATTATTTCTTTTTGTAAAGTGTTTCCAATATATACTTATTTGTCTTTACTCTGCAACACTGTATTTCCTCATAACGTGGTATTCTTACATATTCTTTCGAGAGAAAACTCTCCTGTGCCTTCTCTTTTGAGGCTCCACGCTTACACATACACGCAATACCAAAGCTTTTGGAGTTACAACATTTTGTTTAGAAAAAAAAAGATGATTTCGCATGATGCGGGATATCCTTAAAATATGGTTTTCTGAAAAAAATTGACGAAAGAAAATTCTCCTGTGGGTTCTCTTTTGAGGCTCCACGTTAAGACGTACACGCTGCACCAAATATTTTCCAGTTACAACGTTTGGTTTAGGAGATACAAGCTAATTTTGTACGATGCATTACTTCTTCTCATAAAGTGTTTCCAATATGTAGGTATTTGTCTTTACTCTGCAACACTGTATTTCCTTATAACATGGTACTCTTACATATTCTTTCGAGAGAAAACTATCCTGTGCGTTCCCTTTTGAGGCTACACACTGAGACATACAGACAACACCAAAGGTTTTCGAGTTATAACGTGTTGTTTACGAAAAACAAGATAATTTCGCACGATGCAGGATTTCCTTAAAACGTGGTTTTCTGACAAATTTTGAAGAAAGAAAATTCTCCTGTCGGTTCTCCTTTGAGGCTACATGTTTAGACGTACATGCCACACCAAATCCTTTCGAGTTACCACGTGTTGTTTAGGAGATACACGCTAATTTTGTACGATGCGTTATTTCTTCTCGTAAAGTGTTTCCAATATGTACGTATTTGTCTTTACTCTGCAACACTGTATTTCCTTATAACGTTGTATTCTTACATGTTCTTTCGAGAGAAAACTCTCTTGTGCATTGTCTTTAGAGGAAACATGCTCAGACATACACGCAACAACAAAGCTTTTCGAGTTACAATGTGTTGTTTAGGAAAAACAAGATAATTTTGCACGATGCGGGATTTCCTTAAAACGTGGTTTTTTGACAAATTTTGACGAAAGAAAATTCTCCTGTGGTTTCTGTTTTGAGGCTACACGTGTAGACGTACGAGCCACACCAAATATTTTCGAGTTACAACGTGTTGTTTAGGAGATACAAGCAAATATTGTACGATGCGTTATTTCTTCCCTAAAGTGTTTCCAATATGTACTTATTTGTCTTTACTCTGCAATACTGTATTTTCTTATAACGTGGTATTCTTACATATTCTTTCTAGGGAAAACTCTCCTGTGCATTCTCTTTTGAGGCTACACGCTTAGACAAACAAGCAACGCAAAAGCTTTTCGAGTTACAACGTGTTGTTTAGGAAAAACAAGATAATTTCGCACGATGCGAGATTTCCAAAAAAACGTGGTGTTCTGACAAATTTTGACGAAAGAAAGTTCTCCTGTGGGTTCTCTTTTGAGGCTACGTGTGTAGAGGTATGAGCCACACCAAATCTTTTCGAGTTATAACCTGTTGTTTAGGAGATACAAGCTAATTTTGTATTATGCTTTATTTCTTCTCTTAAAGTGTTTCCAATACGTACGTATTTGTCTTCACTCTGCAACACTGTATTTCCTTATAACGTGGTATTCTTACATATTCTTTCAAGAGAAAACTCTCCTGTGCATTCTCTTTTGAGGCTACACGCTTAAACATACACGCGACACCAAAGCTTTTCGAGTTAGAACTTGTTGTTTAGGAAAAACAAGATAATTTCGCACGATGCGAAATTTCCTTAAAACGTGGTTTCTGACAAATTTTGATGAAAGAATATTCTCCTGTCGGTTCTCGTTTGAGGCTACACTTTTAGACGTACATGTCACACCAAATCTTTTCGAGTTACAACGTGTTGTTTAGGAGATACAAACTACTTTTTTAAGATGCGTTATTTCTTCTCGTAAAGTGTTTCCAATATGTACTTATTTGTCTTTACTCTGCAAAATTGTATTTCCTTTTAACGTGGTATTCTTACATATTCTTTTGAGAGAAAACTCTCCTGTGCCTTCTCTTTGGAGGCTCCACGCTTACACATACACGCAACACCAAAGCTTTTCGAGTTACAACATGTTGTTGAGGAAAAAGATGATTTCGTACGATGAGGGATTTCCTTAAAACGTGGTTTTCTGAAAAATTTTGAAGGAAGAAAATTCTCCTGTGGGTTCTCTTTTGATGCTACACATTTACACGTACATGCCACACCAAATCTTTTTGAGGTACAACATTTTGTTTAGGAGATACAAGCTAATTTTCTAAGATGTGTTCTTTTCGTAAAGTGTTTCCAATACGTACTTATTTGTCTTTATCTGCAACATTGTATTTCCTTATAACGTGGTATTCTTACATATTCTTTCGAGAGAAAACTATCCTGTCCGTTCCCTTTTGAGGCTACACACTGAGACATACAGACAACACCAAAGCTTTTCGAGTTACAACGTGTTGTTTACGAAAAACAAGATAATTTCGCACGATGCAGGATTTCCTTAAAACGTGGTTTTCTGACAAATTTTGAAGAAAGAAAATTCTCCTGTCGGTTCTCCTTTGAGGCTACACGTTTAGACGTACATGCCACACCAAATCCTTTCGAGTTACCACGTGTTGTTTAGGAGATACACGCTAATTTTGTAAGATGCGTTATTTCTTCTCGTAAAGTGTTTCCAATATGTACGTATTTGTCTTTACTCTGCAACACTGTATTTCCTTATAACGTTGTATTCTTACATGTTCTTTCGAGAGAAAACTCTCTTGTGCATTGTCTTTAGAGGAAACATGCTCAGACATACACGCAACAACAAAGCTTTTCGAGTTACAGTGTGTTGTTTAGGAAAAACAAGATAATTTTGCACGATGCGGGATTTCCTTAAAACGTGGTTTTTTGACAAATTTTGACGAAAGAAAATTCTCCTGTGGTTTCTGTTTTGAGGCTACACGTGTTGACGTACGGGCCACACCAAATATTTTCGAGTTACAACGTGTTGTTTAGGAGATACAAGCAAATATTGTACGATGCGTTATTTCTTCCCTAAAGTGTTTCCAATATGTACTTATTTGTCTTTACTCTGCAATACTGTATTTTCTTATAACGTGGTATTCTTACATATTCTTTCTAGGGAAAACTCTCCTGTGCATTCTCTTTTGAGGCTACACGCTTAGACAAACAAGCAACGCCAAAGCTTTTCGAGTTACAACGTGTTGTTTAGGAAAAACAAGATAATTTCGCAGGATGCGAGATTTCCATAAAACGTGGTTTTCTGACAAATTTTGACGAAAGAAAGTTCTCCTGTGGTTTCTCTTTTGAGGCAACACGTGTAGAGGTACGAGCCACACGAAATCTTTTCGAATTATAACCTGTTGTTTAGGAGATACAAGCTAATTTTGTATTATGCTTTATTTTTTCTCTTAAAGTGTTTCCAATACGTACGTAGTTGTCTTTACTCTGCAACACTGTATTTCCTTATAATGTGGTATTCTTATATATTCTTTCGAGAGAAAACTCTCCTATGCATTCTCTTTTGAGGCTACATGCTTAGACATACACGCAACACCAAAGCTTTTTGTGTTGCAATGTGTTGTTTAGGAAAAACAAGATAATTTTTCACGATGCGAGATTTCCTTAAAACGTGGTTTCTGAGAAATTTTGATGAAAGAAAATTCTCCTGTGGGTTCTCGTTTGAGGCTACACTTTTAGACGTACACGTCACACCGAATCTTTTCGAGTTACAACGTGTTGTTTAGGAGATACAAGCTAATTTTGTAGGATGCATTATTTCTTTTTGTAAAGTGTTTCCAATATGTACTTATTTGTCTTTACTCTGCAACACTGTATTTCCTCATAACGTGGTATTCTTACATATTCTTTCGAGAGAAAACTATCCTGTGCCTTCTCTTTTGAGGCTCCACGCTTACACATACACGCAACACCAAAGCTTTTCGAGTTACATCATGTTGTTTAGGAAAAAGAAGATGATTTTGCACGATGCGGGATTTCCTTAAAACGTGGTTTTCTGAAAAATTTTAGAGAAAGAAAATTCTCCTGTGGGTTTTCTTTTTTAGGGTACACGTTCAGACGTACGTGCCACACCAAATCCTTTCGAGTTACCACATGTTGTTTAGGAGATACACGCTAATTTTGTACGATGCGTTATTTCTTCTCGTAAAGTGTTTCCAATATGTACATATTTGTCTTTACTCTGCAACACTGTATTTCCTTATAACGTTGTATTCTTACATGTTCTTTCGAGAGAAAACTCTCTTGTGCATTGTCTTTAGAGGAAACATGCTCAGACATACACGCAACAACAAAGCTTTTCGAGTTACAATGTGTTGTTTAGGAAAAACAAGATAATTTTGCACGATGCGGGATTTCCTTAAAACGTGGTTTTTTGACAAATTTTGACGAAAGAATATTCTCCTGTGGTTTCTGTTTTGAGGCTACACGTGTAGACGTACGAGCCACACCAAATATTTTCGAGTTACAACGTGTTGTTTAGGAGATACAAGCAAATATTGTACGATGCGTTATTTCTTCCCTAAAGTGTTTCCAATATGTACTTATTTGTCTTTACTCTGCAATACTGTATTTTCTTATAACGTGGTATTCTTACATATTCTTTCTAGGGAAAACTCTCCTGTGCATTCTCTTTTGAGGCTACATGCTTAGACAAACAAGCAACGCAAAAGCTTTTCGAGTTACAATGTGTTGTTTAGGAAAAACAAGATAATTTCGCACGATGCGAGATTTCCAAAAAAACGTGGTTTTCTGACAAATTTTGACGAAAGAAAGTTCTCCTGTGGGTTCTCTTTTGAGGCTACGTGTGTAGAGGTATGAGCCACACCAAATCTTTTCGAGTTATAACCTGTTGTTTAGGAGATACAAGCTAATTTTGTATTATGCTTTATTTCTTCTCTTAAAGTGTTTCCAATACGTACGTATTTGTCTTTACTCTGCAACACTGTATTTCCTTATAACGTGGTATTCTTACATATTCTTTCGAGAGAAAACTCTCCTGTGCATTCTCTTTTGAGGCTACACGCTTAGACATACACGCAACACCAAAGCTTTTCGTGTTGCAATGTGTTGTTTAGGAAAAACAAGATAATTTTTCACGATGCGAGATTTCCTTAAAACGTGGTTTCTGACAAATTTTGATGAAAGAATATTCTCCTGTCGGTTCTCGTTTGAGGCTACACTTTTAGACGTACATGTCACACCAAATCTTTTCGAGTTACAACGTGTTGTTTAGGAGATACAAACTACTTTTTTAAGATGCGTTATTTCTTCTCGTAAAGTGTTTCCAATATGTACTTATTTGTCTTTACTCTGCAAAATTGTATTTCCTTTTAACGTGGTATTCTTACATATTCTTTCGAGAGAAAACTCTCCTGTGCCTTCTCTTTGGAGGCTCCACGCTTACACATACACGCAACACCAAAGCTTTTCGAGTTACAACATGTTGTTTAGGAAAAAGATGATTTCGTACGATGAGGGATTTCCTTAAAACGTGGTTTTCTGAAAAATTTTGAAGGAAGAAAATTCTCCTGTGGGTTCTCTTTTGATGCTACACATTTACACGTACATGCCACACCAAATCTTTTCGAGGTACAACATTTTGTTTAGGAGATACAAGCTAATTTTCTAAGATGTGTTCTTTTCGTAAAGTGTTTCCAATAAGTACTTATTTGTCTTTATCTGCAACATTGTATTTCCTTATAACGTGGTATTCTTACATATTCTTTCGAGAGAAAACTATCCTGTCCATTCCCTTTTGAGGCTACACACTGAGACATACAGACAACACCAAAGCTTTTCGAGTTACAACGTGTTGTTTACGAAAAACAAGATAATTTCGCACGATGCAGGATTTCCTTAAAACGTGGTTTTCTGACAAATTTTGAAGAAAGAAAATTCTCCTGTCGGTTCTCCTTTGAGGCTACACGTTTAGACGTACATGCCACACCAAATCCTTTCGAGTTACCATGTGTTGTTTAGGAGATACACGCTAATTTTGTACGATGCGTTATTTCTTCTCGTAAAGTGTTTTCCATATGTACGTATTTGTCTTTACTCTGCAACACTGTATTTCCTTATAACCTTGTATTCTTACATGTTCTTTCGAGAGAAAACTCTCTTGTGCATTGTCTTTAGAGGAAACATGCTCAGACATACACGCAACAACAAAGCTTTTCGAGTTACAATGTGTTGTTTAGGAAAAACAAGATAATTTTGCACGATGCGGGATTTCCTTAAAACGTGGTCTTTTGACAAATTTTGACGAAAGAAAATTCTCCTGTGTTTTCTGTTTTGAGGCTACACGTGTTGACGTACGAGCCACACCAAATATTTTCGAGTTACAACGTGTTGTTTAGGAGATACAAGCAAATATTGTACGATGCGTTATTTCTTCCCTAAAGTGTTTCCAATATGTACTTATTTGTCTTTACTCTGCAATACTGTATTTTCTTATAACGTGGTATTCTTACATATTCTTTCTAGGGAAAACTCTCCTGTGCATTCTCTTTTGAGGCTACACGCTTAGACAAACAAGCAACGCCAAAGCTTTTCGAGTTACAACGTGTTGTTTAGGAAAAACAAGATAATTTCGCAGGATGCGAGATTTCCATAAAACGTGGTTTTCTGACAAATTTTGACGAAAGAAAGTTCTCCTGTGGTTTCTCTTTTGAGGCAACACGTGTAGAGGTACGAGCCACACCAAATCTTTTCGAATTATAACCTGTTGTTTAGGAGATACAAGCTAATTTTGTATTATGCTTTATTTTTTCTCTTAAAGTGTTTCCAATACGTACGTATTTGTCTTTACTCTGCAACACTGTATTTCCTTATAATGTGGTATTCTTACATATTCTTTCGAGAGAAAACTCTCCTGTGCATTCTCTTTTGAGGCTACACGCTTAGACATACACGCAACACCAAAGCTTTTTGTGTTGCAATGTGTTGTTTAGGAAAAACAAGATAATTTTTCACGATGCGAGATTTCCTTATAACGTGGTTTCTGACAAATTTTGATGAAAGAAAATTCTCCTGTGGGTTCTCGTTTGAGGCTACACTTTTAGACGTACACGTCACACCGAATCTTTTCGAGTTACAACGTATTGTTTAGGAGATACAAGCTAATTTTGTAGGATGCATTATTTCTTTTTGTAAAGTGTTTCCAATATGTACTTATTTGTCTTTACTCTGCAACACTGTATTTCCTCATAACGTGGTATTCTTACATATTCTTTCGAGAGAAAACTCTCCTGTGCCTTCTCTTTTGAGGCTCCACACTTACACATACACGCAACACCAAAGCTTTTCGAGTTACATCATGTTGTTTAGGAAAAAGAAGATGATTTTGCACGATGCGGGATTTCCTTAAAACGTGGTTTTCTGAAAAATTTTAGAGAAAGAAAATTCTCCTGTGGGTTTTCTTTTTTAGGCTACACGTTCAGACGTACGTGCCACACCAAATCCTTTCGAGTTACCACATGTTGTTTAGGAGATACACGCTAATTTTGTATGATGCGTTATTTCTTCTCGTAAAGTGTTTCCAATATGTACGTATTTGTCTTTACTCTGCAACACTGTATTTCCTTATAACGTTGTATTCTTACATGTTCTTTCGAGAGAAAACTCTCTTGTGCATTGTCTTTAGAGGAAACATGCTCAGACATACACGCAACAACAAAGCTTTTCGAGTTACGATGTGTTGTTTAGGAAAAACAAGATAATTTTGCACGATGCGGGATTTCCTTAAAACGTGGTTTTTTGACAAATTTTGACGAAAGAAAATTCTCCTGTGGTTTCTGTTTTGAGGCTACACGTGTAGACGTACGAGCCACACCAAATATTTTCGAGTTACAACGTGTTGTTTAGGAGATACAAGCAAATATTGTACGATGCGTTATTTCTTCCCTAAAGTGTTTCCAATATGTACTTATTTGTCTTTACTCTGCAATACTGTATTTTCTTATAACGTGGTATTCTTACATATTCTTTCTAGGGAAAACTCTCCTGTGCATTCTCTTTTGAGGCTACATGCTTAGACAAACAAGCAACGCAAAAGCTTTTCGAGTTACAACGTGTTGTTTAGGAAAAACAAGATAATTTCGCACGATGAGAGATTTCCAAAAAAACGTGGTTTTCTGACAAATTTTGACGAAAGAAAGTTCTCCTGTGGGTTCTCTTTTGAGGCTACGTGTGTAGAGGTATGAGCCACACCAAATCTTTTCGAGTTATAACCTGTTGTTTAGGAGATACAAGCTAATTTTGTATTATGCTTTATTTCTTCTCTTAAAGTGTTTCCAATACGTACGTATTTGTCTTTACTCTGCAACACTGTATTTCCTTATAACGTGGTATTCTTACATATTCTTTCGAGAGAAAACTCTCCTGTGCATTCTCTTTTGAGGCTACACGCTTAGACATACACGCAACACCAAAGCTTTTCGAGTTAGAACTTGTTGTTTAGGAAAAACAAGATAATTTCGCACGATGAGAAATTTCCTTAAAACGTGGTTTCTGACAAATTTTGATGAAAGAATATTCTCCTGTCGGTTCTCATTTGAGGCTACACTTTTAGACGTACATGTCACACCAAATCTTTTCGAGTTACAACGTGTTGTTTAGGAGATACAAGCTATTTTTTTACGATGCGTTATTTCTTCTCATAAAGTGTTTCCAATAAGTACTTATTTGTCTTTACTCTGCAACACTGTATTTCTTTATAACGTGGTATTCTTACATATTCTTTCGAGAGAAAACTATCCTGTACGTTCCCTTTTGAGGCTACACACTTAGACATACAGTCAACACCAACGCTTTTCCAGTTACATCTTGTTTTTGAAAAACAAGATTATTTCGCACGGTGAGTGATTTTCATAAAATGTGGTTTTGTGACAAATTTTGACAAAAGAATATTCTCCTGTGGTTTCTCTTTTGATGCTACACGTTTAGACGTACATGCCACACCAAATCCTTTCTAGTTAGCACGTGTTGTTTAAGAGATACAAGCTAATTTTGTATGATGCGTTATTTCTTCTCATAAAGTGTTTCCAATACGTACTTATTTGTCTTTACTCTGCATCACTGTATTTCCTTATAACATGGTATTCTTACATATTCTTTCGAGGGAAAACTCTCCTGTGCGTTCTCTTTTGAGGCTACATGCTTAGACATACAAGCAACTCCAAAGCTTTTCGAGTTACAACGTGTTGTTTAGGAAAAACAAGATAATGTCGCACGATGCGAGATTTCCATAAAACATGGTTTTCTGACAAATTTTGACGAAAGAAAGTTCTCCTGGGGGTTCTCTTTTGAGGCTACACATGTAGAGGTACGAGCCACACCAAATCTTTTCGAGTTACAACGTGTTGTTCAGGAGATACAAGCTAATTTTTTACGTTGCTTTATTTCTTCTCTTAAAGTGTTTCCAATACGTACCTATTTGTCTTTACTCTGCCACACTGTATTTCCTTATAACGTGGTATTCTTACATATTCTTTTGAGAGAAAACTCTCCTGTGCGTTCTCTTTTGAGGCTACACGCTTAGACATACACGCAACACCATAGCTTTTCGAGTTACAACGTGTTGTTTAGGAAAAACAAGATAATTTCCCACGATGCGAGATTTCCTTAAAACATGGTTTCTGACAAATTTTGATGAAAAAAAATTCTCCTGTGTGTTCTCTTTTGAGGCTACACATTTAGACGTACACGTCACACCAAATCTTTTCGAGTTACAACTTGTTGTTTAGGAGATACAAGTTAATTTTGTATGATGTGTTATTTCTTCTAGTAAAGTGTTTCCAAATATGTACTTATTTGTCTTTAATCTGCAAAATTGTATTTCCTTATAACGTGGTATTCTTTCATATTCCTTCGAGAGAAAACTCTCCTGCGCCTTCTCTTTTGAGGCTCCACGCTTACACATAAAACCAACACCAAAGTTTTTTGAATTACAACATGTTGTTTAGGAAAAACAAGATGATTTCTCACGATGCAGGATTTCCTTAAAACGTGGTTTTCTGAAAAATTTTGACGAAAGAAAATTCTTCAGTGGGTTCTCTTTTGAGGCTACACGTTTAGACGTACACGCCACACCAAATCTTTTCGAGTTACAACGTGTTGTTTAGGAGATACAAGCTAATTTTGCCAGATGTGTTAATTCTTCTCTTAAAGTGTTTCCAATATGTAAGTATTTGTCTTTACTCTGCAACACTGTATTTCCTTATAACGTGGTATCCTTACATATTCTTTCTAGAGAAAACTATCCTGTGCGTTCCCTTTTGAGGCTCCACACTTAGACATACAGGCAACACCAAAGGTTTTCGAGTTATAACGTGTTGTTTATGTAAACCAAGATAATTTCACACTATACAGGATTTCCTTAAAACATGATTTTCTGACAAATTTTGACGAAAGAAAATTCTCCTGTGGGTTCTCTGTTGAGGCTACATGTTTCGACGTACACTCCACACCAAATCTTGTCGAGTTACAACGTGTTGTTTAGGAGATACAAGCTAATATTGTATGATGCGTTATTTCTTCTCCTAAAGTGTTTCCAATACGTACGTATTTGTCTTTACACTGCAACACTGTATTTCCTTATAACGTTGTATTCTTACATGTTCTTTCGAGACAAAACTCTCCTGTGCATTCTCTTTTGAGGCCACACGTTTAGACATACACGGAACACCAAAGCTTTTCGAGTTACAACGTGTTGTTTAGGAAAAACAAGATAACTTTGCACGATACGGGATTTCCTTAAAACGTGGTTTTCTGACAAATTTTGACAAAAGAAAGTTCTCCTGTTTGTGTTCGTTTGAGTCTACACATGTAGATGTACGAGCCACACCAATTCTTTTCGAATTACAACGTGTTGTTTAGGAGATACAAGCAAATTTTGTTCGATGCATTATTTCTTCTCATAAAGTGTTTCCAATAAGTACATATTTGTCTTTACTCTGCAACACTTTATTTCCTTATAACGTGGTATTCTTACATATTCTTTCGAGGGAAAACTCTCCTGTGCGTTCTCCTTTGGGGCTACACGCTTAGACATACATGCAACGCCAAAGCTTTTCGAGTTACAACGTGTTGTTTAGGAAAAACAAGATAATTTCGCACGATGCGAGATTTCCATAAAACGTGATTTTCTGATATATTTTGACGAAAGAAAGTTCTGCTGTGTGTTCTATTTGAGGCTACACGTGTAGAGGTATGAGCCACACCAAATCTTTTTGAGTTACAACGTGTTGTTTAGGAGATACAAGCTAATTTTGTACGATGCGTTATTTCTTCTCGTAAAGTGTTTCCAATATGTACTTACTGTCTTTACTCTGCAAAATTGTATTTCCTTATAACGTGGTATTCTTACATATTCTTTCGAGAGAAAACTCTCCTGTGCCTTCTCTTTTGAGGCTCCACGCTTACACGTACACGCAATACCAAAGCTTTTGGAGTTACAACATGTTGTTTAGAAAAAAGAAGATGATTTCGCATGATGCGGGATATCCTTAAAACGTGGTATTCTGAAAAAATTTGACGAAAGAAAATTCTCCTGTGGGTTCTCTTTTGAAGCTACACGTTAAGACGTACACGCCGCACCAAATATTTTCGAGTTACAACGTTTTGTTTAGGAGATACAAGCCAATTTTGTACGATGCATTACTTCTTCTCATAAAGTGTTTCCAATATGTATGTATTTGTCTTTACTCTGCAACACTGTATTTCCTTATAACGTGGTATTCCTACATATTCCTTCGAGAGAAAACTATCCTGTGCGTTCCCTTTTGAGGCTACACACTGAGACATACAGACAACACCAAAGCTTTTCGAGTTACAACGTGTTGTTTACGAAAAACAAGATAATTTCGCACGATGCAGGATTTCCTTAAAACGTGGTTTTCTGACAAATTGAAGAAAGAAAATTCTCCTGTCGGTTCTCCTTTGAGGCTACACGTTTAGACGTACATGCCACACCAAATCCTTTCGAGTTACCACGTGTTGTTTAGGAGATACACGCTAATTTTGTACGATGCGTTATTTCTTCTCCTAAAGTGTTTCCAATATGTACGTATTTGTCTTTATTCTGCAACACTGTATTTCCTTATAACGTTGTATTCTTACATGTTCTTTCGAGAGAAAACTCTCTTGTGCATTGTTTTTATAGGAAACATGCTCAGACATACACGCAACAACAAAGCTTTTCGAGTTACAACGTGTTGTTTAGGAAAAACAAGATAATTTTGCACGATGCGGGATTTCCTTAAAACGTGGTTTTTTGACAAATTTTGACGAAAGAAAATTCTCCTGTGGTTTCTGTTTTGAGGCTACACGTGTAGACGTACGAGCCACACCAAATATTTTCGAGTTACAACGTGTTGTTTAGGAGATACAAGCAAATATTGTACGATGCGTTATTTCTTCCCTAAAGTGTTTCCAATATGTACTTATTTGTCTTTACTCTGCAACACTGTATTTTCTTATAACGTGGTATTCTTACATATTCTTTCTAGGGAAAACTCTCCTGTGCATTCTCTTTTGAGGCTACACGCTTAGACAAACAAGGAACGCCAAAGCTTTTCGAGTTACAACGTGTTGTTTAGGAAAAACAAGATAATTTCGCACGATGCGAGATTTCCATAAAACGTGGATTTCTGACAAATTTTGACGAAAGAAAGTTCTCCTGTGGGTTCTCTTTTGAGGCTACACGTGTAGAGGTACGAGCCACACCAAATCTTTTCGAGTTATAACCTGTTGTTTAGGAGATACAAACTAATTTTGTATTATGCTTTATTTCTTCTCTTAAAGTGTTTCCAATACGTACGTATTTGTCTTTACTCTGCAACACTGTATTTCCTTATAACGTGGTATTCTTATATATTCTTTCGAGAGAAAACTCTCCTGTGCATTCTCTTTTGAGGCTACACACTTAGACATACATGCAACACCAAAGCTTTTCGAGTTACAACTTGTTGTTTAGGAAAAACAAGATAATTTTGCACGATGCGAGATTTCCTTAAAACGTGGTTTCTGACAAATTTTGATGAAAGAATATTCTCCTGTCGGTTCTCGTTTGAGGCTACACTTTTAGACGTACATGTCACACCAAATCTTTTCGAGTTACAACGTGTTGTTTAGGAGATACAAACTACTTTTTTAAGATGCGTTATTTCTTCTCGTAAAGTGTTTCCAATATGTACTTATTTGTCTTTACTCTGCAAAATTGTATTTCCTTTTAACGTGGTATTCTTACATATTCTTTCGAGAGAAAACTCTCCTGTGCCTTCTCTTTGGAGGCTCCACGCTTACACATACACGCAACACCAAAGCTTTTCGAGTTACAACATGTTGTTTAGGAAAAAGATGATTTCGTACGATGAGGGATTTCCTTAAAACGTGGTTTTCTGAAAAATTTTGAAGGAAGAAAATTCTCCTGTGGGTTCTCTTTTGATGCTACACATTTACACGTACATGCCACACCAAATCTTTTCGACGTACAACATTTTGTTTAGGAGATACAAGCTAATTTTCTAAGATGTGTTCTTTTCGTAAAGTGTTTCCAATAAGTACTTATTTGTCTTTATCTGCAACATTGTATTTCCTTATAACGTGGTATTCTTACATATTCTTTCGAGAGAAAACTATCCTGTCCATTCCCTTTTGAGGCTACACACTGAGACATACAGACAACACCAAAGCTTTTCGAGTTACAACGTGTTGTTTACGAAAAACAAGATAATTTCGCACGATGCAGGATTTCCTTAAAACGTGGTTTTCTGACAAATTTTGAAGAAAGAAAATTCTCCTGTCGGTTCTCCTTTGAGGCTACACGTTTAGACGTACATGCCACACCAAATCCTTTCGAGTTACCACGTGTTGTTTAGGAGATACACGCTAATTTTGTACGATGCGTTATTTCTTCTCGTAAAGTGTTTTCCATATGTACGTATTTGTCTTTACTCTGCAACACTGTATTTCCTTATAACCTTGTATTCTTACATGTTCTTTCGAGAGAAAACTCTCTTGTGCATTGTCTTTAGAGGAAACATGCTCAGACATACACGCAACAACAAAGCTTTTCGAGTTACAATGTGTTGTTTAGGAAAAACAAGATAATTTTGCACGATGCGGGATTTCCTTAAAACGTGGTTTTTTGACAAATTTTGACGAAAGAAAATTCTCCTGTGTTTTCTGTTTTGAGGCTACACGTGTTGACGTACGAGCCACACCAAATATTTTCGAGTTACAACGTGTTGTTTAGGAGATACAAGCAAATATTGTACGATGCGTTATTTCTTCCCTAAAGTGTTTCCAATATGTACTTATTTGTCTTTACTCTGCAATACTGTATTTTCTTATAACGTGGTATTCTTACATATTCTTTCTAGGGAAAACTCTCCTGTGCATTCTCTTTTGAGGCTACACGCTTAGACAAACAAGCAACGCCAAAGCTTTTCGAGTTACAACGTGTTGTTTAGGAAAAACAAGATAATTTCGCAGGATGCGAGATTTCCATAAAACGTGGTTTTCTGACAAATTTTGACGAAAGAAAGTTCTCCTGTGGTTTCTCTTTTGAGGCAACACGTGTAGAGGTACGAGCCACACCAAATCTTTTCGAATTATAACCTGTTGTTTAGGAGATACAAGCTAATTTTGTATTATGCTTTATTTCTTCTCTTAAAGTGTTTCCAATACGTACGTAGTTGTCTTTACTCTGCAACACTGTATTTCCTTATAATGTGGTATTCTTACATATTCTTTCGAGAGAAAACTCTCCTGTGCATTCTCTTTTGAGGCTACACGCTTAGACATACACGCAACACCAAAGCTTTTCGTGTTGCAATGTGTTGTTTAGGAAAAACAAGATAATTTTTCACGATGCGAGATTTCCTTAAAACGTGGTTTCTGACAAATTTTGATGAAAGAAAATTCTCCTGTGGGTTCTCGTTTGAGGCTACACTTTTAGACGTACACGTCACACCGAATCTTTTCGAGTTACAACGTGTTGTTTAGGAGATACAAGCTAATTTTGTAGGATGCATTATTTCTTTTTGTAAAGTGTTTCCAATATGTACTTATTTGTCTTTACTCTGCAACACTGTATTTCCTCATAACGTGGTATTCTTACATATTCTTTCGAGAGAAAACTCTCCTGTGCCTTCTCTTTTGAGGCTCCACGCTTACACATACACACAACACCAAAGCTTTTCGAGTTACATCATGTTGTTTAGGAAAAAGAAGATGATTTTGCACGATGCGGGATTTCCTTAAAACGTGGTTTTCTGAAAAATTTTAGAGAAAGAAAATTCTCCTGTGGGTTTTCTTTTTTAGGCTACACGTTGAGACGTACATGCCATACCAAATCTTTTCGAGTTACAACGTGTTGTTTAGGAGATACAAGCTAATTTTTTAAAATGCCTTAATTCTTCTCGTAAAGTGTTTCCAATAAGGATGTATTTGTCTTTATTCTGCAACATTGTATTTCCTTATAACGTGGTATTCTTACATATTCTTTCGAGAGAAAACTTCCTGTGCGTTCTCTTTTGAGGTTACACGCTTAGACATACAGGCAACACCAAAGCTTTTCGAGTTACAACGTGTTGTTTAGGAAAAACAAGATAATATCGCACGATACGAGATTTCCTTAAAACGTGGTTTCTGACAAATTTTGATGAAAGAAAATTCTCCTGTGGGTTCTCTGTTGAGGTTACACGTTTAGACGTACATGTCACACCAATTCTTTTCGAGTTACAACGTGTTGTTTAGGAGATACAAGCTATTATTTCACGATGCGTTATTTCTTCTCGTAAAGTGTTTCCAATATGTACTTATTTGTCTTTACTCTGCAAAATTGTATTTCCTTAACGTGGTATTCTTACATAATCTTTCAAGAGAAAACTCTCCTGTGCCTTCTCTTCTGAGGCTACACACTTAGACATACACGCAACACCAAAGCTTTTCGAGTTACAACATGTTGTTTAGGAAAAAGAAGATAATTTCGCATGATGCGGGATTTCCTTATAACGTGGTTTTCTGAAAAATTTTGAAGAAATAAAATTCTCCTGTGGGTTCTCTTTTGAGGCTACACGTTTAGACGTACACGTCACACCAAATCTTTTCGAGTTACAACGTGTTGTTTCGGAGATACAAGCTAATTTTTTTAGGATGCGTTACTTCTTCTTGTAAAGTGTGTCCAATACGTACATATTTGTCTTTACTCTGCAACACTGTATTTCCTTATAACGTGGTATTCTTACATATTCTTTTGAGAGAAAACTATCCCGTGCTTTCCCTTTTTAGGCTACACACTTAGACATACAGGCAACACCAAAGCTTTTCGAATTACAACGTGTTGTTTATGAAAAACAAGATAATTTCGCACGATGCAGGATTTCCTTAAAACGTGGTTTTCTGAAACATTTTGACGAAAGAAAATTCTTCAGTGTGTTTTCTTTTGAGGCTACACATTTAGACGTACACGCCACACCAAATCCTTTCGAGTTACCACGTGTTGTTTAGGAGATACAAGCTAATTTTGTACGATGCATTATTTCTTCTCATAAAGTGTTTCCAATACGTACATATTTGTCTTTACTCTGCAACACTGTATTTCCTTATAAAGTTGTATTCTTACATATTCTTTCGAGAGAAAACTCTCCTGTGCGTTCTCTTTAGAGGCTACACGCTTAGACATACACGCAACGCCAAAGCATTTCGAGTTATAATGTGTTGTTTAGGAAAAACAAGATAATTTCGCACGATGCGAGATTTCCATAAAACGTGGTTTTCTGAAAAATTTTGAGGGAAGAAAGTTATCCTGTGGGTTCTCTTTTGAGGCTACACGTGTAGAGGTACAAGCCACACCAAATCTTTTCGAGTTACAACGTGTTGTTTAGGAGATACAAGCTAATTTTTTACGATGCGTTACTTCTTCTCTTAAAGTGTTTCCAATAGTATTTGTCTTTACTCTGCAACCCTGTATTTCCTTATAACGTGGTATTCTTACATATTCTTTCGAGAAAAAAGTCTCCTGTGCCTTCTCTTTTGAGGCTACACGCTTAGACATACACGCAACACCAAAGCTTTCGAGTTACAACGTGTTGTTTAGGAAAAACAAGATAATTTCGCACGATGCGAGATTTCCTTAAAACGTGGTTTCTGACAAATTTTGATGAAAGAAAATTCTCCTGTGGGTTCTCGTTTGAGGCTACACTTTTAGACGTATACGTCACACCAAATCTTTTCGAGTTACAACGTGTTGTTTAGGAGATACAAGGTAATTTTGAACGATGCGTTATTTCTTCTCGTAAAGTGTTTCCAATATGTACTTATTTGTCTTTACTCTGCAAAATTGTATTTCCTTATAACATGGTATTCTTACATATTCTTTTGAGAGAAAACTCTCCTGTGCCTTCTCTTTTCAGGCTACACACTTACACATACAGGGAACACCAATGCTTTTCGAGTTACAACATGTTGTTTAGGAAAAAGAAGATGATTTCACACGATGCGGGATTTCCTTAAAACGTGGTGTTCTGAAAAATTTTGAAAAAAATAAATTCTCCTGTGTGTTCTCTTTTGAGGCTACACGTTTAGACGTACACGCCACACCAAATCCTTTCGAGTTACCTCGTAAAGTTTAGGAGATACAAGCTAATTTTGTACGATGCATTATTTCTTCTGGTAAAGTGTTTCCAATATGTACTTATTTGTCTTTACTCTGCAAAATTGTATTTCCTTATAACGTGGTATTCTTACATATTCTTTCGAGAGAAAACTCTCCTGTGCCTTCTCTTATGAGGCTCCACGCTTACACATACACGCAACACCAAAGCTTTTTGAGTTACAACATGTTGTTTAGAAAATGAAGATGATTTCCCACGATGCGGGATTTCCTTAAAACGTGGTTTTCTGAAAAATTTTGAAGAAAGAAAATTCTCCTGTAGGTTCTCTTTTGAGGCTACACGTTTAGACGTGCATGCCACACCAAATCTTTTCGAGTTACAACGTGTTGTTTAGGAGATAAAACCTAATTTTTTACGATGCGTTAATTCTTCTCGTAATGTGTTTCCAATACATACGCATTTGTCTTTACTCTGCAACATTGTATTTCCTTATAACGTGGTATTCTTACATATTCTTTCGAGAGAAAACTATCCTGTGCGTTCTCTTTTGAGGTTACACACTTAGACATTGACGCAACACCAAACCTTTTCGAGTAAGAACATGTTATTTAGGAAAAACAATATAATTTCGCACGATGCGAGATTTCCTTAAAACGTGGTTTCTGACAAATTTTGATGAAAGAAAATTCACCTGTGGGTTCTCTTTTGAGGCTATACATTTAGACGTACACGTCACACCAAATCCTTTTGAGTTACAACGTGTTGTTTAGGAGATAAAAGCTAATTTTGTATGATGCGTTATTTCTTCTTGTAAAGAGTTTCCAATATGTACTTATTTGTCTTTATTCTGAAAAATTGTATTTCCTTATAACGTGGTATTCTTACATATTCTTTCGAGAGAAAACTCTCCTGTGCCTTCTCTTTTGAGGCTCCACACTTAGACATACACGCAACACTAAAGCTTTTCGAGTTACAACATGTTTTTTAGGAAAAAGAAGGTGATTTCGCACGATGCGGGATTTCCTTAAAACGTGGCTTTCTGAAAAATTTTAACGAAAGAAAATTCTCCTGTGGGTTCTCTTTTGAGGCTACACGTTTAGACGTACAAGCCACACCAAATCTTTTCCAGTTACAACGTGTTGTTTAGGAGATACAAGCTAATTTTGTACGATGCGTTATTTCTTCTCGTAATGTGTTTCCAATATGTACGTATTTGTCTTTACTCTGCAACACTGTATTTCCTTATAACGTGGTATTCTTACATATTCTTTCGAGAAAAAACTCTCCTTTACATTCTCTTTTGAGGCTACATGTTTAGACATACACGCAACACCAAAGCTTTTCAAGTTACAACGTGATGTTTAGGAAAAACAAGATAATTTCGCATGATGCGAGATTTCCTTAAAACGTGGTTTCTGACAAATTTTGATGAAAGAAAATTCACCTGTGGGTTCTCTTTTGAGGCTATACATTTAGACGTACAAGTCACACCAAATCCTATTGAGTTACAACGTGTTGGTAGGAGATACAAGCTAATTTTGTATGATGCGTTATTTCTTCTTGTAAAGTGTTTCCAATATGTGCTTATTTGTCTTTATTCTGAAAAATTGTATTTCCTTATTACGTGTTATTCTTACATATTCTTTCGAGAGAAAACTCTCCTGTGCCTTCTCTTTTGAGGCTCCATGCTTAGACATACACGCAACACTAAAGCTTTTCGAGTTACAACATGTTTTTTAGGAAAAAGAAGGTGATTTCGCACGATGCGGGATTTCCTTAAAATGTGGCTTTCTGAAAAATTTTAACGAAAGAATATTCTCCTGTGGGTTCTCTTTTGAGGCTACACGTTTAGACGTACAAGCCACACCAAGTCTTTTCCAGTTACAACGTGTTGTTTAGGAGATACAAGCTAATTTTGTAAGATGCGTTATTTCTTCTCGTAATGTGTTTCCAATATGTACGTATTTGTCTTTACTCTGCAACACTGTATTTCCTTATAACGTGGTATTCTTACATATTCTTTCGAGAAAAAACTCTCCTTTACATTCTGTTTTGAGGCTACATGCTTAGACATACACGCAACACCAAAGCTTTTTGAGTTACAATGTGTTGTTTAGGAAAAACAAGATAATTTCGCATGATGCGAGATTTCCTTAAAACGTGGTTTCTGACAAATTTTGATGAAAGAAAATTCTTTTGTGGGTTCCCTTTTGATGCTACACGCTTAGACGTACACGTCACACCAAATCTTTTCGAGTTACAACGTGTTGTTTAGTAGACACAAGCTAATTTTGTACGATGCGTTATTTCTTCTTGTAAAGTGTTTCCAATATGTACTTATTGGTCTTTACTATGCAAAATTGTATTTCCTTATAACGTGGTATTCTTACATAATCTTTCGAGAGAAAACTCTCCTGTGCCTTCTCTTTTGAGGCTCCACGCTTACACATACACACAACACCAAAGCTTTTCGAGTTACAACATGTTGTTTAGGAAAAAGAAGATGATTTTGCACGATGCGGGATTTCCTTAAAACGTGGTTTTCTGACAAATTTTGACGAAAGAAAATTCTCCTGTGGGTTCTCTTTTGAGGCTACACGTTTAGACGTACATGGCACACCAAATCTTTTCGAGTTACAACGTGTTGTTACGGAGATACAAGGTAATTTTGTAAGATGAGTTACTTCTTCTCTTAAAGTGTTTCCAATACGTTCTTATTTGTCTTTACTCTGCAACACTGTATTTCCTTATAACGTGGTATTCTTACATATTCGTTCGAGAGAAAACTATCCTGTGTGTTCCCTTTTTAGTCTACACACTTAGACATACAGGCAACACCACAGCTTTCTGAGTTACAACGTGTTGTTTATGAAAAACCAGATAATTTCGCACGATGCGGGATTTCCTTAAAAAGTAGTTTTCTGAAAAATTTTGACGAAAGAAAATTCTTCAGTGGGTTCTCTTTTGAGGCTACACGTTTAGACGTACACGCCACACCAAATCCTTTCGAGTTACCACGTGTGGTTTAGGAGATACAAGCTAATATTTTAAGATACGTTATTTCTTCTCATTAAGTGTTTCCAACATGTACGTATTTGTCTTTACTCTGCAACACTGTATTTCCTTATAACTTTGTATTCTTATATATTCTTTCGAGAGAAAACTCTCCTGTGCGTTCTCTTTAGAGGCTACACGCTTAGACATACAAGCAACGCCAAAGCTTTTCGAGTTACAATGTGTTGTTTAGGAAAAACAAGATAATTACGCACGATGCGAGATTTCCATAAAACGTGGTTTTCTGAAAAATTTTGACCAAAGAAAGTTCTCCTGTGGGTTCTCTTTTGAGGCTACACATGTAGAGGTACGAGACACACCAAATCTATTCGAGTTACAACGTGTTGTTTAGGAGATACAAGCTAATTTTGCACGATGCGTTATTTCTTCTCTTAAAGTGTTTCCAGTAGTATTTGTCTTTACTCTGCAACAATGTATTTCCTTATAACATGGTATTCTTACTTATTCTTTCGAGAGAAAACTCGCCTGTGCGTTCTCTTTTGAGGCTACACGCTTAGACAAATACGCAACGCCAAAGCTTTTCGAGTTACAACGTGCTGTTTAGGAAAACAAGATAATTTCGCACGATGCAGGATTTCCATAAAACGTGGTTTTCTGAAAAATTTTGACGAAAGAAATGTCTCCTGTCTGTTCTCTTTTGAGGCTACACGTGTAGAAGGACGAGCCACACCAAATCTTTTCGAGTTACCACGTGTTGTTTAGGAGATACAAGCTAATTTTGTACGATGTGTTATTTCTTCTCTTAAAGTGTTTCCAATACTTACGTAGTTGTCTTTACTCTGCAACACTGTATTCCCTTATAAAGTGGTATTCTTACATATTCTTTGGAGAGAAAACTCTCCTGTGCGTTCTCTTTTGAGGCTACACGCTTAGACATACACGAAACGCCAAAGCATTTCGAGTTACAATGTGTTGTTTAGGAAAAACAAGATAATTCCGCACTATGCGAGATTTCCATAAAACGTGGTTTTCTGAAAAATTTTGACCAAAGAAAGTTCTCCTGTGGGTTATCTTTTGAGGCTACACGTGTAGAGGTAGGAGCCACACCAAATCTACTTGAGTTACAACGTGTTGTTTAGGAGATACAAGCTAATTTTTTATGATGCTTTATTTCTTCTCTTAAAGTGTTTCCAGTAGTATTTGTCTTTACTCTGCAACACTGTATTTCCTTATAACATGGTATTCTTACATATTCTTTCGAGAGAAAACTCGCCTGTGCGTTCTCTTTTGAGGCTACACACTTAGACAAATATGCAACGCCAAAGCTTTTCGAGTTACAACGTGTTGTTTAGGAAAACAAGATAATTTCGCACGATGTGAGATTTCCATAAAACGTGGTTTTATGAAAAATTTTGATGAAAGAAAATTCTCCTGTGGGTTCTCGTTTGAGGCTACACTTTTAGACGTACACGTCACACCAAATATTTTCGAGTTACAACGTGTTGTTTAGGAGATACAAGCTAATATTGTAAGATGCGTTATTTCTTCTCATAAAGTGTTTCCAATATGTACTTATTTGTCTTTACTCTGCAAAATTGTATTTCCTTATAACGTGGTATTCTTACATATTCTTTCGAGAGAAAAGTCTCCTGTGCCTTCTCTTTTGAGGCTCCACGCTTACACATACACGCAACACCAAAGCTTTTTGAGTTACAACATGTTATTTAGGAAAAAGAAGATGATTTCGCACAATTCGGGATTTCCTTAAAAAGTGGTTTTCTGAAAAATATTGAAGAAAGAAAATTCTCCTGTGGGTTCTCTTTTGAGGCTACACGTTTAGACGTACACGCCACACCAAATCCTTTCAAGTTACCACGTGTTGTTTAGGAGATACAAGCTAATTTTGTACGATGCATTATTTCTTCTCGTAAAGTGTTTTCAATACGTATTTATTTGTCTTTAATCTGCAACACTGTATTTCCTTATAACGTGGTATTCTTACGTATTATTTCTAGGGAAAACTCTCATGTGCGTTCTCTTTGAGGCAACACGCTTAGACAAACACGCAATGCCAAAGCTTTTCGAGTTACAATGTGTTGTTTAGGAAAAACGAGATAATTTAGCACGATGCGAGATTTCCATAGAAGGTGGTTTTCTGAAAAATTTTGACGAATGAAAGTTCTCCTGTGGGTTCTCTTTTGAGGCTACACGTGTAGAGGTACGAGCCACACCAAATCTTTTCGAATTACAATGTGTTGTTTAGGACATACAAGCTAATTTTTTACGATGTGTTAATTATTCTCATAAAGTGTTTCCAATAAGTACCTATTTGTCTTTGCAACATTATATTTCCTTATAACGTGGTATTCTTACATATTCCTCCGAGAGAAAACGATCCTGTGCGTTCCATTTTGAGGCTACACACTTAGACATACAGGCAACACCAAAGCTTTTCGAGTTACAACGTGTTGTTTATGGAAAACAAGATAATTTCGCACGATGCAGGATTTCCTTAAAACGTGGTTTTCTGACAAATTTTGACGAAGGAAAATTCTCCTGTGGCTTCTCTTTTGAGGCTACACGTTTAGACGTGCATGCCACACCAAATCATTTCGAGTTACCACGTGTTGTTTAGGAGATACAAGCTAATTTTGTATGATGCGTTATTTCTTTTCGTAAAGTGTTTCCAATACGTACATATTTGTCTTTACTCTGCAACACTGTATTTCCTTATAACGTTGTATTCTTACATGTTCTTTCGAGAGAAAACTCTCCTGTGCATTCTCTTTAGAGGCTATATGCTCAGACATACACGCAACACTAAAGCTTTTCGAATTACAACGTGTTGTTTAGGAAAAACAAAATAATTTTGTACGATGCGGGATTTCCTTAAAAACGTGGTTTTCTGACAAATTTTGACGAAAGAAAGTTCTCCTGTGGGTTCTCTTTTGAGGCTACACGTGTAGACGTACGAGCCACACCAACTATTTTTGAGTTACAACGTGTTGTTTAGGAGATACAAGCAAATATTGTACGATGTGTTATTTCTTCTCGTAAAGTGTTTCCAAAACGTACATATTTGTCATTACTCTGCAACACTGTATTTCCTTAAAACATGGTATTCTTACATATTCTTTCGAGGGAAAACTCTCCTGTGCATTCTCTTTTGAGGCTACACGATTAGACAAACACGCAACACCAAAGCTTTTCGAGTTAAAACATGTTGTTTAGGAAAAAGAAGATGATTTCGCACGATGCGGGATTTCCTTAAAACCTGGTTTTCTGAAAATTTTTTAAGAAAGAAAATTCTCCTGTGGGTTCTCTTTTGAGGCTACATATTTAAACGTACATGCCACCAAATCTTTTCGAGTTACAACATGTTGTTTAGGAGAGACAAGCTAATATTTTATAATGTGTTAATTCTTCTCGTAACGTGTTTCCAATATGTACGTATTTGTCTTTACTCTGCAACATTGTATTTCCTTATAACGTGATATTCTTACATATTCTTTCGAGAGAAAACTATCCTGTGCGTTCCCTTTTGAGGCTAAACACTTAGACATAGAGGCAACACCATAGCTTTTCGAGTTACAACGAGTTGTTTATAAAAAACAAGATAATTTCGCACGATGCCTGATTTCCTTAAAACATGATTTTCTGACAAATTTTGACGAAAGAAAATTACTCTGTGGGTTCTCTTTTGAGGCTTCACGATTAGACGTGCACGCCACACCTAATCCTTTCGAGTTAACACGTGTTGTTTAGGAGATACATGCTAATTTTGTACGATGCGTTATTTCTTCTCGTAAAGTGTTTCCAATACGTACGTATTTGTCTTTACTCTGCAACACTGTATTTCCTTATAACGTGGTATTCTTGCATATTCTTTCGAGAGAAAACTATCCTGTGTGTTCCCTTTTGAGGCTACACACTGAGACATACAGGCAACACCAAAGCTTTTCGAGTTACAACGTGTTGTTTATGAAAAACAAGATAATTTCGCACGATGCGGGATTTCCTTAAAACTTGGTGTTCAGACAAATTTTGACGAAAGAAAATTCTCCTGTGTCTTCTCTTTTGAGGCTACACATTTAGGCGTACGAGCCACACCAAATATTTCGAGTTACAACTTGTTGTTTAGGAGATAATAGCAAATTTTGTACGATGCGTTATTTCTTCTTGTAAAGTGTTTCCAATTAGTACTTATCTGTCTTTACTCTGCAACACTGTATTTCCTTATAACGTGGTATTCTTACATATTCTTTCGAGGGAAAACTCTCCTGTGCATTCTCTTTTGAGGCTACATTCTTAGACATACACGCAACGCCAAATCTTTTCGAGTTACAAAGTGTTGTTTAGGAAAAACAAGATAATTTCGCACGATGCGAGATTTCCATAAAACGTGGTTTTCTGAAAAATTTTGACCACAGAAAGTTCTCCTGTGGGTTCTCTTTTGTGGCTACATGTTTAGACGTACACGTCACACCAAATCTTTTCGAGTTACAACGTGTTGTTTAGGAGATACAAGCTAAACTTGTACGATGAGTTATTTCTTCTCATAAAGTGTTTCCAATAAGTACTTATTTGTCGTTACTCTGCAAAATTGTATTTCCTTATAACGTGGTATTCTTACATATTCTTTCGAGAGAAAACTCTCCTGTGCCTTCTCTTTTGAGGCTCCACGCTTACACATACAAGCAACAGCAAAGCTTTTCGAGTTACAACATGTTGTTTAGGAAAAAGAAGATGATTTCGCATAATGCGGGATTTCCTTAAAACGAGGTTTTCTGAAAAATTTTGACGAAAGAAAATTCTCCTGTGGGTTCTCTTTTGAGGCTACACATTTAGACATACAGGACACACCAAATCATGTCGAGTTACAACGTGTTGTTTAGGAGATACAAGCTAATTTGTTACGATGTGTTAATTATTCTCGTAAAATGTTTCTAATACATACGCATTTGTCTTTACTCTGCAACATTGTATTTCCTTATAACGTGGTATTCTTACATATTCTTTCGATAGAAAACTATCCTGTGTGTTCCCCTTTGAGGCTACACACTTAGACATACAGGCAACACCAAAGCTTTTCGAGTTACAACGTGTTGTTTATGAAAAACTAGATAATTTCGCACGATGCGGATTTCCATAAACGTGGTGTTCTGACACCTTTTGACGAAAGAAAATTCTCCTGTGGGTTCTCTTTTGAGGCTACACGTTTAGAGGTACATGCCACACCAAATCCTTTCGAGTTACCACGTTTTGTTTAGGAGATACAAGCTAATTTTGTACGATGCGTTATTTTCTTCTCGTAAAGTGTTTCCAAACGTACGTATTTGTCTTTACACTGCAACACTGTATTTCCTTATAATGTTGAATTCTTACATGTTCTTTCGAGAGAAAACTCTCCTGTGCATTCTCTTTAGAGGGCTACATGCTCACTCATACACGCAACACCAAAGCTTTTCGAGTTACAACGTGTTGTTCAGGAAAAACAAGATAATTTTGCACTATGCGGGATTTCCTTAAAACGTGGTTTTCTGACAAATTTT